>NW_028186038.1:7648359-7664716 GCF_003343005.1 Rhea americana | reverse complement strand
GGCGCGGGCGCTGGGAGCGGCGGCGGGCGAGCGCCGGCAGAGGAGTCCCGGAGCTCGGTGGCAGCGATGGCGCTGGAGCAGCGGATACGCGCGGGCTGGAGGGAGGGTGCGGTGGTTACCACAGCTGCTCCACACGCCCTGGGTTCAAGCCCCAGTGGAGCCGGCACAGGCAGTCCCTGAGAGGTCGCACTAGATCATCTCCAGAGGTCCCTTCCAACCTTCCTGACTCTGGCTGCCCTCGGCTCGCCGCGGGCCAGGCGTCGGGACGTTTCCTTCGCGGAGCAGGAGAGCTCGCAGGGGGTTGAGGTGCTGAGGCCGCGACATCAGCAGGCTGCTGCTCTGCAGGACAGGGTGGCCGCTCGGTGACAGGAGTGCCAGAGCCGGGGGGGATTGGGGCCTTCCTCAGCCTTCGCGCTTGCTTGGTGCCGGGTTGGGGTGGCTGTTGGGCCCCTTCCGAGCCGAGTCAAATCATTAACTGGGCAGAAACCTGCTGGCAGAAACTCGGTGTTGGAGAGTCCAGACTGCATTCAAACACGCCCTCGGTCCCTGTGCTCCAGGAAGCAGCACTTCCTTCTCTCCTGAAGGCACGTGGGTTGTCCTCCTTGCCTCCTTTCTTGTCTGGATTCCCTGAGCAGCTCCGCCGGGAGTAACCGGAGCTTCTCGGGGGCAGAGCGCTTCAGGAGCAAACCCCCGGGCTGCTCCAGCAGTTGGTGAAGCAGAGTTAACACCTGTAGCAGAGCAGAAGCGCCTGGGGTGCGGCGCCCCGGAGGGTTGTCTGCGCATCCGACGTAAGCGCGAAGGAGCAGATGGAGGGTCGGGACGTTTACCTGTCCAGGTTTTGTAAAAGTCCTGGTTCGGTTGTTCCTCCCGCAAGTATATTGCAGGCGTTTGCACCTCGGGCGTCCCTTGGAGAGGGATAAACCCTGAGGCATCCATCTGAACGGCCCGTCTGGGAGCGGCCCGGGCTCAATGGCCTTGCTCGTCTCCGTGTGCGGGTCTCCTTTGCTCTGTTCCAGCAGTGATAGTGCTCGGGTGAAGTTGTTTGGCTTTCTTGTTGACTCCGCGCCGCTGCGGCGGAGAGGCTAGCGCTGTTTTAACGGCATATTGGCCTGTCCCATTTCTGCTGGGTGCCCAGAGCGCTGCGGATGCGACGCTGCTAGGGAAATCCTAAAGCTTAAGCTTTGAGAAGTAAAATATCTGTGAAAAAGTGCCATTTCTTCTAACTCATCTCAGGGCTTGTGCATTATTTTTTCAAAGCCCTGGTTAGTGCACTTGGTGTTTGAGTCTTGTTGTAAGTGTATTTGCGTGCAGTTTAATCCTTTGTGTATGCGTGCACACTTGATGAAGTCAAGATACCATCAGTTCGGGTGCAAGGAGTACGTTTTTGCCTTTGCTGTACTCAAGGAAGTAATTGATTTAGAAGAGCTAACGGAAATGCTTGACTCCTGCTTAGACATTAACCCAGCTGAGCTGATCCATATGTGAGCGATATTTGGTATGATGCTTATTTCTTTCAGAACTGACTTTGGGATTTGAACAGTTTTGGGTGAGGACTGTGAGGTGTGTATTGATCATGATAGACTCATAGAATCAGTAAGGTTGGAAGGGACCTCTGGAGATCATCTAGTCCAACCTCCCTGCTCAGCAGGGTCACCTAGAGCGTGTTAGACAGGGTTGCATCCAGGCGGGCCTTGAATATCTGCGGAGAAGGAGACTCCACAACCTCTCTGGGCAACCTGTGCCAGTGCTCCGTCACTCTCACAGGGAAGAAATTCCCCTAACGGTCAGGCAGAACTTCCTGTGGTTCAGTTTCTGCCCATTGCCTCTTGTCCTGTCACATGGGACAACTGAAAAGAGTTTGTCCCCATCCCCTTGACACCCTCCCTTCAGGTACTTGTACACATTGATCAGATCCCCCCTCAGTCTTCTCTTCCCCAGGCTAAACAGGCCCAGCTCTCACAGCCGTTCCTCAGAGGGCAGGTGCTCCAGCCTGCTGATCATCTTTGTGGCCCTATGCCGGACTCTTTCCAGTAGCTCCATGTCTCTCTTGTCCTGGGGAGCCCAGAACTGGACACAATACTTGAGGCCTCACCAGGGCTAGTAGAGGGGCAGGATCACCTCCCTCGACCTGCTGGCAGCAGTCTTCCTAATGCAGCCCAAGAGACCATTGGCCTTCTTGGCCACAAGGGCACATTACTGGCTCATGGTCAACTTGTCATGCACCAGCACTCCCAGGTCCTTCTCTGCAGAGCTGCTCTCCAGCAGGTCAGCCCCGAGCTTGTACTGGTGCCTAGGGTTATTTTTCCCTAGGTGCAGGACTCTCCACTTGCCCTTGTTGAACCCCATGAGTTTCCTCTCTGCCCAGCTCTCCAGCCTGTCCAGGTCTCTCTGAAGGGCGGCACAGCCCTCAGGTGTGTCAGCCACTCCTCCCAGCTTGGTATCGTCGGCAAACTTGCTGAGGAGGCACTCTGTGCCCTCATCCAGGTCGTTGATGAAGAAGTTGAACAGGATGGGACCCAATACTGAGCCCTGGGGAACTCCACTAGCCACAGACCTCCAACTAGACTCCATGCCAGTGATGACAACCCTCTGAGCTCTACCTTTCAGCCAGTCCTCAATCCACCTCACTGTCCACTCATCTAACCCACACTTCCTGAGCTTGTCTAGGAGGATGTTGTGGGAGACAGTGTCAAAAGCCTTGCTGAAGTCAAGGTACACAATGTCCACTGCTCTGCCCTCATCTACTCAGCCAGACATTCCATCAGAGAAGGCTATCAGATTGGTTAAGCAGGATTTCCCCTTGGTGAATCCATACTGGCTACTACTGATCACCTTTTTTTCCTCCATATGTCCGGAGATGACATCCAGAATGAGCTGTTCCATCCCCTGTCCAGGGAAGGAGGTGAGGCTGACCAGCCTATAGCTGCCTGGGTCCTCCTCCTTGCCCTTCTTGGAGACTGGAGTGACACTGCCTTTCCTTCAGTCCTCAGGCACCTCTCCAGTTCTCCAGGACCTTTCAAAGATGATGGAGAGCGGCCTGGCAGCAACATCCGTCAGCTCCCTTAGTGCCCGTGGTGCATCCCATCATGGCAAGGCACAAGCTGCACAATCCTGTCCCAACTGCTGCTGCGGAGATTGCATGCATCAGTACTGTTACTCTAATGTGCTATGGAAATTTGATGAAGAACAAGGGTTTAAGTGTTATCTGCTTGATGGAAGGTAGGGGGCAAACTGAATGTAGCCAGCAGGCTTTCCTTTTAACCACCAGAGGACTAGGATGTGTAGTTTCATAGTTAACTGCAGCGTAGGGTGTGCTGCCCACACTGCATCGCCCTGTGTGTTTCCCCTCGGCTCCTTGCTCCTCCGCGTAAGCAGGCTGTATCTCCCAGGCAAGCACAGCTCATTTTGGGGAAGGGCTCTCCTCCTCAGGAGGGTGCTGTGGGGCTCCAGTCCTGTGCCGAGCAGAGGGGCAGGGCTGAGGCAGCTTGGGGAAAGAGAGGGTGTGAAGAGAGGTCCTGCTTGCTCCTCTGGCTTGGCCTGAGCTCCTTCTGGCAGTGGCCGTGGCTTATAGGAGTGGGGAACGGAGGCGCAGCCCAGCGGGATGTGCGGGGAAGAGCAGTTCCGGGTCTCTGGGCTCCAGGTGTGGTGTCCCTGGGGTTTTGAGCAGAGATGAACTCTATGTTGGCCCTGCAGGTGATCCTCAGCCACGGCCTCCAAGTGCAAAGCCCCTGCCAAGAAGAAACCTGTGGGCAGAGGCAAGAAGGCCAAGGCTGGAGAGGAGGAAGCCCCCTGGCACTCTGCACTTCCCGAGGAAGGTCTTGCCAACAGCCAGAGAGGAAAGAGCCCCACTGGTGCCTGCCCCGAACCAGCCCCCGAGAAAGGCGGCGGAGGAGGAAGCTGAGGAAGAGAAGCGTCATCTGCCAGCCCAGCTGAGAGGGGGCGGCGGTTTTATTCTGCAGGTGCAGGGTGCTGGTGCCAGGGTGGGCTGGTGCACGGCTCGTCCCGTGGGGCGTTCAGCGCTGGCTGTAGGGATGTTGCGCCCAGCGGAATGGACGGGAGCGTCCTGGCCGTCGCTCTGGCCCTGGCCCTGCTGCCTGGGGGCTGCTCTCGGGATTTTGTTACTTCTTCTCTATACTCGCCCTGCAGTTATGGAATATCTGTCTGGATGCATTATTGAAAAGCTTAAGCCCATTTCTACCTAGGGTCTATGGGTCAATGCCCTGGTCAATACCCAGGGATCTTGTTGGAAAAGTTTTCCACTGAAACAACCTTTTTCCATTGTTTTTGGCATGTTGTATAAATACTGTACTGCATTGCATCACAATTTATACTGGGAAAAGCAGGCTGAAAATGCTGACAAGCATGTTTAAGTGACAAGCCAAAGGTTGCGGTAGGAAAATTTCTATGTTAAAAGCCATCCTCTGAGGTGGAAACAAAACAAGAGTTTTGGTTTTGTTTTTTCGTCCAATTTCTTGCCTCCTGCAGCTGGTAAAATCATACAGCTTCACTTAAGTTGAAATATTGCCACTTCAGAAAGCCCAAGTGCCCATGAAAGCAAGAGTTAAGGTTTCTGACGGGATTTTATGGTGATGGGCTGTGTGGAACAGGGGGTGTGCAGGGAGGGAGAAGCAGTCCAGAAGGCACTGCGAGGTTTGACTGATGCCCATGTAGGGCTCACAGCAGCTTGTGGCATGGCTCATCCAAGCTGTCTGCCACCCCACGGAGATCCTGTTCTCCAGGCAGCATGGGAAATGGGTTGAACGAGAGCAAGCCCTTTGAGAGAACCTCCAAACACCTTGTGGTTCAGGGCAGAGGGGCTGGAGGACATTAATTAGGTCCCTGGGTTTAGTCACATCACTGCAGTGTTGGCTCGATGTTCTCAGAGCCAATGTGCAGGCAAGAAAACACGTCTGTACAGGATCCACCTTGTCCATCCTTTAGGAATAATAACTGTCCAGAAAGGGGGAGTGGAAGTTGAAAGCCATGTTAAAACGAGCGTGTCTGCAATTGCTCAGTGCTGGTCAACTTTTCCAACCCCATCTTTGCCTGTTCATCTCCCGCCTTTCTCCAGTCACTCTCATGTTTCACGTTGGTTCCAAACAGGACATTTCCTGCTGGCGTCAGCGAGCCCACAGTCAGCTCCTGCCTTGAAGTGACTGTGAAGCACGTGACCAAGCCAGCGAGGAATGGTCTGAAAGAAGCTGCTGCTTTCATTCACGTGGAACTGATTAGTGTCTATTAGTGTCGTGACAATTCCTGTGTGTACTGTCAGCAGCCCACAGGGACCTGGGCTGTGTACCCGGGGCCGTCCCAGAGCAGTGGCACCATGGCAAAGTAGCGGGCACGTTCTTCTTCAACTGCACGGACAATTAATAAGGAAATACATTATTAAAAAAGCAGGAATGATAATGAATTAAAACCTTGTATCAGTGATAAACTTAACTGGTTGTAAATTAACTCCAAGTCTGAGAAATCTAATAATAGAATTATTCTACTACCCCTTAATCAGAATCACTAGTAACCAGAGCCAAGCATTCAGAGTGAGTATCTGAGTTTCACAGGCGGCAGTGCAGTATCATTATGACCCATCTTTGGGCAGATTCGCTCACTTTGTGAGTCAAACAAGTTCTTGTTTGAAAATGTGTGTGACGTGATCATTTCTTTTTATTATTCTCTTAAGTTATGAATGTCAGCTCCAAGGTGGTAGAAGGCTCATTAGTTATGACTTTTCACATCTGGCAACTCCTGGCAAGATGAAGGACAAAAACGGTAACACTAGGCAGCAGATACCAGTAAAGATACCTAAAATCATTGCCATGCTAACAACTGTGTGCAGAATTGACCACAGGAAGGGCTGATGTGAAACCTGTAAAATACCTTTGGGCCCACTTTACTCTGTGTTTAAATTCACTCAGTTAAATCACGACTTACCTTAAAGTCCTTCAAAACTGCCTCTTTTCGAGCAATTGATCATCTTAATGGTTAAAAAAAAGTGCAAATGCTATTGTGCTTCAGTGTCATTCCACAGCTATGTTTGTAAATACTGTCAGGCTGCTAATACGGAGTAAACATGCAAATAAACAAATATTCACGGTTCAATTTAGGATCAGCTGCACATGAGAAAGAAAACATGAAGCCACAGTAACAACCAGGTATTTTTCCTTGATGAAATACCAGCTGTCAGTTTCTGAACTACTTTCAAATTATTCATGTCCCAAGGGGAATAAACAGGATTGCTGGATTGAAACTGTAACGCTACAGAAGAAAAAAGAGAACTGTCATCTGTTGTGGAGCTCTGCTGAGATGAGTGGAATAAATACTGCGTCTTATTAAGGATTGCGTTTACTTTCTATGGTTTATAGTTCACAAACTACCAAAGCAAAGCATACTTGTCATTCACTGATGATAAACGTTTTAATTGATATGGACAGATCAAACATGTAATGGAAATGTTTTAATAGCAATACCCTGTTACAGAAGAGTTGTTCCCCTATTTTTGCTTTCAGTATGTTTAACCAGATGTACCACTTTTTGTGTTACATACAAGCAGCATTAAATAAAAAGTAAACACAGCAGCTCTGAGCAACTCCATCTTATGTGTATATTAGAGTTCAAGTAACATCAGCCTGTTTGTTCTCAGAGACAAGAACAAGTATCTCAGAGGACTATGAGAACAGCCATACTAATAGAAATGGGGCCGACTCTCAACACGAAGGTACGGTGACAGTCATACCAGATTAGGGCTAAAACCTGGACTGCAGCACTGATGAGCCGTTAGCAGTGCCGCGGCCCAGGTCACAGCGGTGCCGGCTGCCTCCTCACCCGGGAGCCGCTTCTCCGACAGGGCCTCAGAGCAGCACCTGGAAGAGAAACTCCAGCACTGATGCACCCAGGGCTCTCTGGAGTGCTCTGCTCGCCGCCCCGGCAGCGTTCACCATGAAGAGGAAGGCACCCGACACCAGCGAGAAGGGTGAGGGCACCGTGCCCGGCCCAGTGCCCGGCAGGGCCGGACTGAGCGCCTTCGCCCTCTCCCCTGCAGCGTGCGTGCTGGGCCGCCGGGCCGCCGTCGGCGCGGACGTCTGCGGGCCCACGTGCCGCGGGCAGAGGCGGTGCGTGCACGAGTACTGCTGGCGAGCCGCCCCCGGGGCTCCCGCCCGCTGCGCCCAGCGGCGCTGCCTCCGCGCTCCCGCCCGAGCGCCTGCACTTCCCGCTTTGCAGTGCCTCACCAGCGGGCTGGAGCAGCGCGGCACAGAGCAGGAAGGGATTGGCGGGGTCTTTCCTGCGGCCATCAAACAGAAAATAGAGAGCGTAGCCCAGAGGGCGAGCGCCGGGCAGGGCCGGGCAGGGCCGCGCACGGAGAGGCTCGGCAGAGCTGTGCCCGCGGCACGGCACGCAGGTGCTCATGTTTCCGGGCTGCTCTGGGCAACGCTCCTGCGGCCAGGAGCTGCACGGCCGCCCCGTCCGTGAGGCAGCTCTGCAGGCCGGCAGCCGGCCGGGCCCAGCTCCCAGGGCCTTTCCGGGGCTGCGGGGCTCGCGCAGGCCCAGTGCACATTGCCCACGGGGCTGCTGGGCTCTTTGCAGAGCTGCTTTGCTTGCGGCGAGCGAGGAGCCGCAATCAACTGCCGGGGAAGGGCTGCAGCCGCAGCTTCCACCTCCCCTGCGCCTCTGGCAACGGCTGCGTTCAGGTAAGGGCTGCCGGCCCTCACGCCGCAGCCTCCTGGCTCGACGGTCCCGCAGCGACGCCGGCCAGTGGCTGCCAAAGCCGGAGCTGGGGCGCCGAGGGCTCCTTTGGGGCCCCTTTGCCCTCCTCTGCGCACCGCGGCAGGCCTCAGCGCTTCCTGACCTTGCCCCTCTCTCCCACGGTCACCCCAGGTCCTTCTGCTCGGAGCACCGCCCGGAGCAGGCGGTGGCAGCACGTCCGGATGCAGACACCAACTGCATCATCTGCATGGAGCAGCCAGACCAGACGCTCTCCTTCGGCACCATGGTGTGCCCAGCGTGCCGGGGGGGCCTGGTTCCACCGGGGCTGCACCCAGCAGGAGGGCTTCCAGCGCCTCAGGGGCACGGCCAGGGCCCCCCCAGCAGCACTGCTGCTCTCTCCCCCCCTCAACAGGGACAGGCCGTCAGCGCCGGCCGGGAGTGCGTCCAGTGCCCCCACTGCAGGAATAAGAGAAAACTTTTACCACAAATGTTAAAACTGGGGAGCCTGGTCCCATTATGGGGGGTTTCCCGCTGCCTTCGTGCCGGGCTCCCGAGGCCCAAGGGCCCAAGGGCTCCCGAGGCAGTCCTGGCCCGCAGGGCTCCTGCTCCCCCGTGGAGCTGGGAGCGGGGCAGGGCCCAGGAGAGCAGGGACGTCCTGCCGGCGCCCGACACAGGGCGCGCGGGAGGCTCAGGCCTTCCCCTCCCTTCTCCTGCAGAGCGCCTGCCTGGGAGGAGGCCGGGCGTTACGCGGAGCTCTGCGAGAGGCACAGCCAGTGCGACGCTGGCCGGTGCCTGCGCTGGGAAGGCAGGGAGCGGGCGGAGCAGAGCGGGAAGGGCTCCAAGGCTGCAACCGGGCAGCTGCCGGGGCAGGTGCCCCCGGGCTCGGGCCAGGGCCAGGCAAGGGCTTGGGGCCGTGCTGCTGACTTTCCCACCTCCCCTTACAGCCCCCAGTGCGCAGCCAGAGCCGTCTAGCCCCAACAGCAGCAGCGAGCCAGGAGTGGGGGCGTCCTCCGGCCCTGCGGCACCCTCCACCAGCTGAGAGTTGGACCCGGCGAGCTCCATCTCCAGCAGCCAGGACGGATCAACATCATCCTCTGGCTCTGCAATGCCCTCCAGCTCAGAGTTGGACCTGGTGAGCTCCAGCACCAGCAGCCAGGACGGATCAGTGCCATCCTCCGGCTCTGCAACGCCCTCCAGCTCAGAGTTAGACCTGGTGAGCTCCAGCACCAGCAGCCAGGACGGATCAACATCATCCTCTGGCTCTGCAACGCCCTCCAGCTCAGAGTCAGACCTGGCGAACATCAGTAGCCAGGAGGAAGCGGAGGCGGCTTCTGGCTCCGCGGCTCCCGAGAGCAGCCCCCAGGCAGCAGGGCCAGGGCCAGAGCGACGGCCAGGACGCTCCCGTCTAGTCCGCCGGGCGCAACATCCCTACAACTGGCACTGAACGCCCCGCGGGATGAGCTGTGCGCCAGCCCACCCTGGCACCAGCACCCTGCACCTGCAGAATAAAACCGCCGCCCCCTCTCAGCTGGGCTGGCAGATGACGCTTCTCTTCCTCGGCTTCCTCCTCCGCCGCCTTTCTCGGGGGCTGGTTCGGGGCAGGCACCAGTGGGGCTCTTTCCTCTCCGGCAGTTGGCAAGACCTTCCTCGGGAAGTGCAGAGTGCCAGGGGGCTTCCTCCTCTCTGGCCTTGGCCTTCTTGTCTCTGCCCACAGGTTTCTTCTCGGCAGGGCTTTGCGCTTGGAGGCCGTGGCTGAGGATCACCTGCAGGGCCAAGGCAGGGTTCAAGTCGGCAGGATGTAGGGGTATAGGGATATTTTTCTAGATCAGTATTTACTAATATCTTATTCCTAATGGTGTATGTACTATCCTTATGGCTCCAGTAGGAAGGCAACTCTTACGACCAAGTGTCAGGATAGGAAAAAAAAAGAGAAGAAAGAGGGAACTTACCTATTTATGTACTTTCTTTTGCTAATTTCTAACAGCCTGTTTTCACAGAAGGACATTTTGACCAGCTAAAGAGAGAACTGCGGCGGCAGTCCAGCACCCTGCTAGTCTCAGCGCTGCTCCCTGGGCATGTCGCGTGTCACGCTGAGCACTCCCTGCTTATCTGACCGTGGACACGCGATCGGACATCGTGGCTGCTGCCCGCTCCCCCATGCAAGCACGACGAGACTCGGTTTGGTCCAGTTGCTGACGCCACCCAGCTGCAGGCAGAGTACAGAAAACACCCCACGCTTCAGCTCCGCGCTGGCGCAGCTCCGGAAACATCCCTCTGCAAGAGCCAGTTAGGGAAAGCTACCGGACTCTGGCCATCTTCCTCCAAACCACCGACTACTGTGGACGTGCCCAAGCCTTTGGGATAGCCCTGGTCCCGACGCAGGGACCGTAACCCGCAGCCTGGTTCCCTCCTCGCCAGAGGACAGCTGGGTACGGAAGTGTCCGTGGGTGAGCGTGGGCTTACCTGCCTGACGGTCAGCAGGCGGCCCTGGCCCTTCACAGTCATCAAAACAGCCTCAAAATGTCCCTGGAGGAAACAAGAAGCTCTTGTCAGTGGAAGAGACTTGGGCAAGGCTCTCAGTAAGCATTGCTCGCTGGCATCTTCTTCCCCAGCTGAGCAGGCCCCCCCCCTCCTCCAGGCGCAAGACTCCTCTTCAGAAGTTTGGCGAGAGAGCAGGAAGGACGGGGAAGACGCCAACCTTCCCTCGCCGGCCCTCCCTTGGAAGGCCTGCCCTCACGGCCGCGCCGCTCCAGGGCTAGCGCCGCACCAGGGCTAGTTACAGTGCAGCTGGGGGAGCTGGTTCCTCCGTCCCGGGGCGTCTCGGGCAACTGCGCTGCGACACCAACGTTGACCCAGGTGCCAGCACAGAGCCCAGCGTTAAGCAGCCCGAGCGGCAGCCGCAGGAGGGCTCCCGGGAGCACCAGCACATCCTCCTTTCCTTCCTTCCCCTGCCTTCACTTTTTTGCTCAGGACATCAGGATAGGGTGATAAAAGCTGTGTTTAGGGCGGCATGCGGCATGTGCGGTAGGAGGAACAATCCCCCATGCATGCAGCGCTGCAATAAAGAATGCCTGCTTTCTGAAACTTCAAACTAAGTTTTAGGGAGTTTAATTTGGGCCTGATTTTATGGCAACATTTTGGAAACCCAGATGGGACAGTGTCTCTGAATCTCGACAGATCTGTGGGATTGCAGGACCTCCAGCCGGCACCGAGGATTCTCAGGGAGAGCCTCTGATCCCCGGACCGAGGCATTCAGAACAAGACCTCTGGGAAGGTAAAGGCATTCTTTTCATTGACTTTTTGGATGGGTTTGAGTCCCCGTCAGTTGGTTGCCTGCCTGCAAGGCATGGGCAAAAGCCACGCAGGGTTGGGCTATAAAGGTATCTAAGGGGTTCAAGTCCCCTAAGGGGTTCGAGTCCCCATTGGAAGGGGGTCGAGTCCCCATCAGATTGAAAAAGGGGTTCAAGTCCCCAACAAACTGGGAAAGGGGTTCGAAGCCCCAGTGCCTGTGGTTTGTTAGTTTGGTAAAGGCGCCCAGAGCCGGTATTCTTCTTATCTATCATCTGGTTTGTTTGATTACAGTTTTGTTTATCAGAATCACAGTTCTGTTTCACGTTTTGGATCTGTGATATTGGTTAACTATCGATCCCAAATCAAATAGGTGCCAGATCGTCTAAGGGTGTTAAGGGCAGTATTTTAAAGAAATCACCTTGAGGATGTGTCTTGAAATAATGGAAACAGATTGCCGGAGCCCTGGGTGGGCTGGCGACAAAAGGATATTGCAATCAGCGGTGGCCGCCGCATAAACGAGACGATGGGCAGAAGTGGCCTGTGGGCGGTTCTTTCTTTGGATTATAATACGATGTCACAACTGATGCTGTTTTTAAGAAGGGAAAGAAAAAGGAGCTGCAGAGGGGGTTGGAGGACCTGTTGGGAAAAGGGCGCTGCAGAGGGGGCGGGAATCCCTCTCAGCAGGAAGCAGAGGGGCGAGTCTGAGTCCCTCCCCTGCTGCAGCTTTCCGAAGGTGCAGCCTGACCAGTGTAAGGCGCAGGAGCAGTGGGAAACATCCCTGGCGACGCCCTTAGCGGAGGTGCTGGAGAAGGGGAACACGACTGAGGGAACGGCCGGCTTGTCAAATGAGCGCACAGTTACGTTACGCCAGCGAGATCGGCAGTTTGCAACAGAAGATGGTACTCCAGCACAACGGTGGCCACTGCAAGGGACTTCTGATCAGGAAAATTAACTTTTCTGCAATATCCTCTAGAAGACAGGTTTCCAGCTCAAATGGATTACTGGTGTGTTTGGGATAACTGGGCATGGGAGCATCTGAGCCAAGAGGGAGGGAGGAAAGGAACCCCACCAAAGGTAACGCCTGTGCAGGCAGAAACTTGTACCTCAGACCATGCTCCAAAACTTTCTGCATATTTCATATGCCTGACAATCTACCCGTCGTTCCTTCTCTTCCTCCTCCTAGCTCTACTTTCATGAAGTCCCAGAGTATGCAAGCAGCATAGAGCACAACGCAGACCCCACTTCAGTCAGAGGCATCTAGTTGGGGTTTATATCAAGCTGGCTACAGGTTTTGCAGTTGCGCTTGTCTGCTCTCTGGCCAGGCTGTTCAGCGGCTCTAAAGGCAGGCTCTACAGCCGCTGCGGCAGCGTTAACTCCTGCCAGGCTGTGGAGCACCGGCTATGCTGGACACTGCCTGCAGGGACACACACCTGCTTCCACCTGGTAACAGGCTCGTGGCTAGAGAGCCATCCTAACACTGGGAGCAGAGCTTGGGGAGGCCCCAGCTGACCAAGCGTCTCCAGGTCTGCCTTTCCTTGGGACACACAGCAGCAGCAGCTGGTCTACTCAGCCCTAGACCTGTCAGGCGCTCAGCAGTGCTTCATATGAAAGTCTGCAAGTTATACTCCTGGATGGCTTTTGCACTGCAGAATAGAAATGATAATCTGTTCCCAGTGCTTGTAAGAGTTCCAGCAACATGAAGGAGCACTCTCACTTCATCTCCAGTGCCTATCGTGCCAACAGCCCGAGTAGGGGAAGGGGAGAGATCTGGAAGGGGGGAGGGAGATGGGACCAGTTGACTCAGAGAGAAAATGGGAGAAGGATCAGGGGGGAAAGGCAAAGAGCACAGAACCGAGAATCAGCAGGGAGGAAACTGATGAAGACCTCGGTTTTGAGGATTGGGTGTAGACTGAAACAGAGATGAACTCCTCAAGTGTTTGGTACTGGAATTGGCTGGGCACTGCAACTTTCAACTACTCATCCCATTCCCATTGTTATTAAGGGAGAGGCGAAAAAGAAAGGGAGTAGAAGGGTCAGCACGAGAAAACGCGTTGTGGAGTCCAGAATACAGTTCAAGATTTCTAGATGTCAGTCTTCATCTTCTGCCGTCAAAGATCTGTGTTGCCACATGGCTGAAATGGAAATGTAAAGGTGGAAAAATGGACTTCTTTACCCAGTGCAGTGGTCACAAAGGTCAGTGATACACAGCTCCCTTGCACTAAACCTCTTGTGAGCGACCAACAATCCTCCTTCACTTTTGTCTGCCTAACTTGACACACTAAAGTTAACTTCCAGATATGCGAAGCTACCTTGCAGCACTGTTTCTGATTGACAGCTGAAAGAAAGAGGAGCTTTGAAGTGAAAAACTGCACCTGATTCACTGATATTTGTGAACACTTATGCCACTACAGGAAAGCTGCAGGGAGAAACTGATGGTGTTTTTCCCACACCAAACTCCTGAGTACTGAGAGGTAACTGGGGTACAAGGCTTTTTCCTCATTTAAATAAACAAACAAAAAAGCAAAAAATAAATAGGTAAGTTCCATGGATAGCAAGTACACCTCAGTGGTAGGAGAGTGCTCTAGAAGGCTTGAAAAGCAAAAGCAGATGGAGCCCAATAATTTTCCAAATGCTAACTGTGGCTTTCAACTGATGTGTTTTATGACATGTATTGCTACCGTTTGATTTATTCCAGTGCAATGAGCCATGACTACAAAAGGAAGCTTGTGTGTATGTAGTTCAGCTTGGGCTTGGCCTCAGAACCTAAGTCAAAACCTAGGTTCTTATTAGGGAAAACTTCTGTTCTAGAAGCAAGCAGTTTGCTGTCCATTTAAACTACGCAGAGGCACAGTCGTATCTTCCACGTTATGTCCTTCAAAGACAACACAGAAAGCACAATTTTTAAGTTTCCATTTTTAAGCTGAACACCTGCATCAGAGCATCTTTACAATAGCAGTTTTCTCTTTAGCTGGTCAAAATGTCCTTCTGTGAAAAAAGGCTGTTAGAAATCAGCAAAAGAAAAAAAAAAAGCACATAAATAGGTAAGTTCCCTCTTTCTTCTTTTTCCCTATCTTGACACTTGGATCATAACAGTTGCCTTCCTACTGGAACCACCAAGACAGTACAAATATACTATTAGGTATAAGAGCAACTGCATTATATACAGTCTTCACTGATGAATACTGTACCAGAGGTAACTTTCAGCCTAGTCACTGACATACTCCCATGAACTTCAGATCTAATGTTTCACCGTTAAGCAGACTAGAAACAAAAAACTCTCCAGGAATTCCCTTCTCCGGTGAGACACTGATCCTGCAAACAGAATCCAGGATTGCTATGACTGCTGTGGCACCTTCCTCCAAACTTGTGTCTGTTAAAAGGTACATGTATCAAAGAAATCTTTCCCTGCAACCCTCATACTGCATAATTGTTAGAGCAGCAGCAAAGAGCAGTAGAGTACCTGTAGACAGCTGAGCCTAAATGCAGAGATGACTTTCCAAACGCAATATGGGTGAGTAAACACTGATCTAGGAAAATCCTCAGCTACTTTGTCCATTTTATATAATAGAAAGAAAAATCTAAGATGAGAGCAGTTTTTGTTAATCCAAAGCAATCTAATTAAATATGAATGTTTCTATGTGCCAAGAGATTACCTATACAATATGTGATTTACTTCTCCCCCACAGGTCCTGTTGTAAGACTGGTGTCTGATAAAGCAGAGAGAAAGTGGTAGCAGGATTTTGTTTGTTCAGTCTAGTTTATTTAGAAGAACTAAACAAACATTAAATAGGTGGCACAAGCCTAAACGCAATGAACTATCCACTGCTGCATATGATTTAAAAAACAAATTATCAAAGAAAAAAAAACAAGAACACCTTAAGTGGATGATGAAAGAATATACTGCCAAAATCTCCTTAAGTTTATATCACAAACTTGTGGATCATAACTCATCTTGCAGGGATAAAATCTTGCACCTACCATTCCTGTGGCAGTAATGTTTCTTTGATATGAATATGCCTGAAGAATTCAGGATATTGGCCTTGAAATGTTTCAGCTAGAAGTCATTTTTTTCCATCCTCGCCTCATACTGTCTTTCAGATCGTTTCCTGCGGTAAACATCATCTGCAAAAAAAAGACTATATTAGCAATTTCCAAGAATATGATGGTATTAAATGTGTCTATTCTCTCAAAATTTTTCAGTGCCAATTTCCTCTTGCAGACACTGACAGGCAACCGAACATTAAAGTCAACATGAATCATTTTAACTGCTTAAAAAAAAGCTCATTCTTCCTCTCATCTGGGCTAAAGTTCTTCCCCTGGGTCTTGATGAAATGTTCTTACAAGAAAACTAAGTTTCCAGTGTGATAGTGTCTTTTATTTTTAATTATTCACTTGGGAAAATAGACAATTGCGAAACTAACTGAAGCCAACAGTAAATTATAGACACAAAGTCCGATGCCTATGGTCTGCTAGCATAGCTTCACTGTTCTATCTTTTCTTAAAAACAAAGGAATATACCCAACTTCACTCTTCCTAACCATCCTGCTTGCCTCCCTCCCCAGCTCTCCCCTCCCAAATATTCAACCTTAAAGGTGAATTGTGCTAGAGGCAGAATCTGGAGTGTCAAACCCTAGACTGGTGGGAGAATTGGTTGACTTCCTGCGTCTTTAAAGTCCTCCAGGTCAGGACATCACATCAGACCCTCCACATCATTCGATGTTTGTCCCCCCCCCCCCAATCTTCTTCAAGCAGAATCCTCCACATTACGTTGACCTCTAGAGGTGCTGTGGGGCACAGGACTGGAGCAGAGCCCGTGGCTGACGCAGGACTGCCAGAGCCTTTGGCCAAGAAACGAGCTCTGCGAACGGGGGAGGGCGGTACGTTGTCCGAGTTGTTTCGGCAGTGAGCAGAGCGACGCGTGCGAAGGCGCCGCTGCGCTGCGGCCCTCACTTACAAAACGTCTCCTTGCCAATACGGACGTTAATCATGAACCACTCCATCGCTCCCCCGAGGAGGAAGAAGAAAGGCAGGAACCGGTAAACGCCGAAGCGCCGCTTCCCGGGCACCAGCTGCAAGAAGCGCTTCACCTTCGGGCTCACCACCATGACCGGGTCGGGACTTCAGGAGCTGCTCAAAAAACAAAGCGGCAACAAGAAAGCGGGGGCGCGTGGGAGGAGGAACGCAACGTAAAGCAGCCCCCAAGGCGCCGAGGCCGAGCTACGCCTGTGAAAAGGAACCCCGGCCGCCGCGGCGGCGAACGGCGGGGCGCGCAGGGCCGACCCAGCTCCCACCGCGCCGCCGCCGCAGCCCCTCAGACTCCCAACGGCCGTAACCGCCCCCGCCTCCCTCCCCCCCCGCGCGGCGG
>NW_028186038.1:7637957-7647641 GCF_003343005.1 Rhea americana | reverse complement strand
GCCGCCGAGCCCGGCCCCGCCGCCGGCAGCCAGCCCGTGGCGGCCGAGGGGGCCGACACCAAGACCTACTTGTGGGCCCGCTACCACGAGATGAAGAAGCTGGTGTATGGTAGGAGCCGCCGCTGGGCGCGGGGGCTGCCGCGTCCTTCCCCTCCCTTTCCCTGGGGTTTTTCCCCCCTTTGCCTCTTGGTGCCTCTCGGTCCGCGGCGGTGCCGCCTGCGTGTCCTGGTGGCTCCCGCCTAGCGAGTCTCTCCGGGCTGTTTCTCGTCCTCGGAATCGGGCCCTGGTCTCCCTTTGCCCACCAGGGACTTCCCTGTGGAAAGCCACACGCTTCTGCTGCTCGGTGTTTCAGGACGAGGAGCGCACGGGGGGCTCCTGCACAGCTTCGGGTATCGCCGGGGTGGATGGCCTCACTGGAGGGCTGGCTGCGTTGTTCTCTAGTTTGCCATTGACTGGCATAGAGAAATTTGGCCGGACTAGGACCAGCAGTTGTGCTGAGGGGTCCCGGGTTCACCCTGAAAGCCAGTGGCTCGAGAGCGAGCGCGGAGAAGACTGCTGCCGCAGCTGCTGGGATGTTTCCTGGTCCTGAATGACTGGTCTGAGTGCAGTTCGTGCTGCAGGTGTGAAATGGCTTTTTCTCATACACACGTGTTGTTGTTGCTCCTCTCACTGAGATGTTACTTAGATCCATCAGGTGGGGGATCTCTGACACCTCACTAAGCAGGGAGGAAACACATGCCACTTGCTGGGTCTGCCCATGTGTGAAAATAGGGTGGTGGTCTTTCAGGCAGCAGCAGATCTTTGCTGTATTGGATTCTCAAGATGTGAGACGCTGGCTTTGATGTCACGATGACAGGGAGCGTTTTCTTCTTATTTGTCAGTTCTTGCAATGTTGAAGGTAAGCACCGCAGAGAGCTGGCTACTGTGACTTTGTCTCTACTGTTGAACAGTTCTCTGTTAGCTTTTTGCTTGTGTCAGGCCTTGGTAAGGGAAGGCAGGCAGTCATCAGCCTCTAGAGGAACCATCGTGCTATTTGGAGATTGGCATATTTTGTCATCGATTCCTCCCCAGCTCCCAGTACATGAGATTTGACCTAGAGTCTAGAGTCCTTTGTGACACACCAGTGTAAAGGAATTGGCTGCTGATCCATTGGGATCTCAGTCTCCGGCTGTTTTCTTCCAGCTTCTGCAGGATGTATGTCCCTTTGCCCGATCCGCTGAAGGAGGTGCAGTGTGTTGGCAGAGTACTGCAGCTTTATGTTAAGTTCCAGCTGTAAGACTGCGTTGTGGTTTTAGCCTTACAACTTGAAAGAAGTTCCAACTGGCAAGACTTGCAGTGCTGTTTGGACCTTCATAACCTCAAAGCCATTCTTCTTTTTCAGAGTGGTATAAATGCAGATAGGTTACTATCATCATCTCTTGGCAAAATGCTCGCTTTATTATGCGACAGATTGTGGTGTCTATATTCACACAGTTACAATTTGTTGGGATGGGTATGGTAGAGTTATTTTTATTTCTCTGGATGGGGAATTAATCAGCAGGACTAAATGCAAGATGAAGTTAGATGAAGTAGCCCATTTGCAGACAGAGCAGACTCTTTGCAAGTCTTTGGGTGATTATGTGATCTTACATGATGTTACCTACGGAGGCTCTCATTTGTTTAAGTAATAGCTCCCCAGACCAAACTTTCAAGACTGTGCTGTTACTCAAATTTTGTCAAGAAAAGACAAACAAAGTTGGTCCAAGATGGTTTCAACTGCTGTTTTGACAACTAAACTGAATCGTGCCAAATCTGGCATCAGTCCATTCCTTTGTTATCCTTCCTTTTCTACCTTTGATGTAAAAGTGAGCCTCTGTGGTTGGAATAGGAATTTGAAAGGTTGGTTGTGTTGAAAACATTGTCGCCCCTTGATCCGTCAATATCGAGTTTAAGAAGGTTACTAAAAAAAAAAAAACCTGTGGTGCCCCTGTCTCTGAAACTCCACCTTTCTGTTTTGTCAGTTACTGCTCTCAGTTTTGGGAAAGATGTCCCTGTTGGTAGAATTTCTTACATATTTTCAAGCCAGGTCTTGCTTAACAGCCTGGTTTATAGAGCAATCCTACATTTTTGCACAGAGCAGATTCCAGTGCTAAATCCCGCTTGAGCCGGATAGGGAAAGGTGTGTAGGGAGAGAGCATCCTGGGTGGAGGGTAGAGCTGAGTGGTGGTGCAGGTTTGGTAGCAAGAGCTGACGTGTCAGAAGTTCTCAGCTTTGCAGAAGTGCCCTGCACTGTTCTATTCGTCTTGAATGTGGTGATACGAAAAACGTAGCTATGCCAAATATGCTGTTTATCCCCTCTATCTTTTGCAAGGCTGACTCTTAAATTATAACAGGAAATGAAAATACAGTCTTAAAAATACTGCTTTCACTTACTGTGATTTTTCTCTGCCAAAAGAGGCAGGGAGATGGCGTAGTTCAAGACTTACCGTATTTTTGTTTGATGATACCCAAAACATCGAGGAAGGGCGTTACATTTTATTAGTAAGCACTGTCAGAAGTTTTGCAGTCTAGGAAATGTACAGCCTTGAAACTCAATGTAACTGGAAAGCAAGTGAAGATTTACCCTGTGGAGAAATGAGTAGTTTTTTTTTCCAGTGTCTTTTAAACTTGTAACTAGCCACAACAAATCAGATTTCCTGAGAAACCTTTAAAATAATTGTTAACTTCTTACCTCCACGTGGCAAGCTTGAGTGAGGTTGAATGTCAGAACTGTTGAGAACGTTGACAAGTTTGCAGTAAAGATAGTGTGAATTTGGTTAGGCGTTGGTAATCCTGAGGATGTAGGTTAGAGCTGCTTCTTGCTCTTTTTGGTTTACGTGGCTCGAGAGTTATCTTTGCGTCTAAAGCAAGTTGCAGGCCACCGTCAGTAGCACGTGTCCGTCGCATCGGGTACAGCAGCGAGAGAAGACGCTTCCGTGCGGCCGTTCCACTGGCGATTCCAGCGTGGTGGAGAGGTGGCTTTTGCAATCTAGCACATTTTGATTCTGAGCGTGTTCCTTATCTCAAGCAGGCATAACGATAAAGGACGTAGCTCCCTGCCCTGCAAATCACTTAGTTGCTGAGCACGGTTTACAAGTCATAGCATGCATGGGAGATCAGAAGTAGCAGCCAGTCCTGGAAGTGTGATCAGTTACGTTAACTTCCAAATTCTGCTGCCTTAAACATAAAGTTCTTTGCTTGTGAAGAGTGGTTGTACAAGCGTTTGTGCAGTGCCTTTGTGAATACAAAACACGTCATTTTTGAATAAAATGGTGGGTTTCTTAGTATTACTTCTGGTTCACATAGATTTCATTTGAAGGAACCTCTGAAATATTCAGGCCTAATTGTTTGAATCGAAAATGGTACTCCAAAGGAATTTTCAGGGTGCTTTTAACACTGTTCCTCTGTCATTTAATGCTCTTTACGTTATACTTCTGTCTGCCTAGGCAAAGCCTGCGCTGCTGGTATAGGTGTCTGTTTTGGCTCATCAAGATATTCAATAGGCATTGCTGTGAAAAATCACAAAACAACACTTCAAAGGGTTGGAAGTGAGAAAGAGAAAACTGGCTGTTTGTCTTTAGAAAGCAAGTATGCAAAGGAAGTTTTGGATTTATGAGGGAGAGAGGGAATTGTGACCGTGTGCTTTTTAGTATTGCTCTTTTCCTCACTGGTAAATGAAAACTAGTTTTACAAAGAAGTTAGTGCAGATTTCTGCTACATTAGACCTCCGGGAGTGCAAAGGGAGTGAGAGATGGTATAAATTGCCTTTTAAATGTGTTATTCTTAACCAGCATGCTGGATCTGAGACTGAGAGAAAAAGAGCATTTCCTGTGTCTGTACCCCTGAGAGCTCAGTAAAGCACAGGAAGCGTTTGGCACCCCCTGGACTGGATCATTTCTTGAATCAGAAAGGGCCGTGGAGTCTCTTGAAGTCTCCAACAGTTGTTCACCCTTAATTACCTGCATTTGTTCCCATCTCCGCTGTCAGGCTGGAGATTGAGTGTTATTGCTGTGCAGCAATTGTGGGCTATTGCCTGGAAAGAGGCGCTTGGGCTGTCATGAAGAAATGCCGACTTAAGCAGCTGATTCATGCTAGCAAAATGAAGTAGAAGATGTTGTGTGGTTACCTTGCTTTTATGCCCAGGCATAAAAACGATGTGTAATCATACATGCCTTCTTGTGGTCTGGCTTCGTTGTTGGGTTTCATCATGCGTTGTAATTGTGAGGGAGCTGGACATTGCTGAGTGCTATATATCTGCATGCACATGCAGACGCTTCCCTAAAACAACAGCAGAGTTGCAAATGAGAACTAGTTGCAAGCAGGCAAATTCCAGGGGTTTGTATCTGTTGCAATAGCTCTTTTTTTTCCCACTCCTTTCTCAGATGTATGCACATCAGCTCTCTTTTAGATCATACTTCCTGGGTGAAGTGCTGAGTAGACAGTGACTAACTATGTGATTCTGTCTCCCTTTCCAGTTGAGATTCAGATGGAAAGAGTAGTTGGGAATAACACTATTTTGTAAGAACCAAAACTTTTTTTGTTTTTTTTCCTCTTGCTGTGATTTGTCTTATCTCTCCAGCAAACATCTCTTTTGGTGGCTTGGCGGGGCAAAAGCTATCTTTCTTGAAGAATAGCGTCTTTGTTGGGTTTTAGAGGGTGTTGATTTTTTTTTGTTTGACTTGGTGATAGCCATGCAAATTAAGGCAAAGATCCCTGGCAGATTACATGCCGAATCTCTCGGCAGAGCAGCAGTGTCCGAGTCTGAAGCCCAAAACTTGCTTTAGCATTCAGAATTTGTAACCCATAAGGTGATTATCTTAAAAACAAAATCTGTATTTGATCATCATTTGAAACCTGGTAAGGAAGCGCTGATGGCTGACTGTCCATCATGGCAGCATTGCACCCAGCTTTTCTGCAGCAGTTTGAGCCTGTGGAAAAGCTGCATAAGAGAGTAAAGAGAAGGCTGAGGGGTGACCACTCTGTTGCCTTCAGAGCTAGACTGTGAAATTTCTGGACAGAGAGGGATTTTGACTCGACTGACTGCGTGAGAGAAGATTTGACAACGGATGAGTTCCAACTGTGTCCATGGCGGAGTGAAATGTTCAGAACTGGCAACTCACCGCGGCACTTGGAACATGTCCCTTGCGTCTCCCCAAGGTGTTTTTTAATGATCGGTGTGTGCCTGTCACATCTGTAAAAACAGCTAGCCACCTGGATACCTTGTGTTGGTAATGCCATCCTGTGAAAAGAATCCCTATGAGCATCATGATTTGGAAATAATCCGAGATGGCTGCAAAAGAGGGAGTCGTTTCTAAGGAGATTCAATACGACAGGCCTGCGTCCTGACCAGCTACGTGCTGTACACGTGTTCTTGCAGATGTTGCAAGCTGATGTTTGTACTCAGCCAAATATATAGCATAAGCTCTGGATTGCAGTGAAGAGAATCTTCTCTCCAGGATATCAGTGACTTTGCAACTGCTGCAAGTTAAGGTGGAGGGTGACTGCGTGGAAAGAATCAGCTCATAGTAAGCTGTTTGTAAGTAAGTCTGTGAATTTGTAAGTAAGAGTTTGGTTCGGTGATGACGACATGTGTTAGGAAACATAGCAAGGAGACACCTTTGTGCAGTGCTGCAGGAAGGGTACGCAAGGAGCACGTTCTGGTTGAACCAATGACCATAAAGCGTTTTTGCTAGAGCGTGCATCTTCAGCTTTTAGGGAGACCAGAGAGAACATGCTATGTAAGTTTGTGGCAAAATGTCTCAATGGGATAAAATCAGCTGGGTGGGAGGCTGCTGGAGAACAGAGGCTGGGTAGGTTTGTGGCCCTCGGGGAACATGACTTCATCTAGTGGGTCTAAATTTACTCCATAGATCATAATGTGTTGCAAAGTTACTGCTCCTGGTTCTGACCACAGGTAAGATTTACTCCATGTGCTTGGCTAATCTCAGACAAGCCTTTCCTTATGACAAAATCATTCTGGTTCTCTCAGCTTTTACAGATTGCATTTTTACAACAATGTGCCAGCTGCAATTTTTGCATCTGGATGTGTTTTGTGTCTTCTGCAGGGAGGGACAGGTTGCAGGCAGTGGTGTTTTGTGCTGCTGGCAGGCTGTCCGAATGCGTTGTCCCAAATCTGTTAGCAAATGGCGAAGGATGGAAGAGGTTGATCTCTTTGGAGAGATACAGAAGCAGCAAGTGGGGTGTAGCTGCCATAATGAAAACTGCTTTCGTTAGGGTAAGAAAGCACTGCACGTTTGCGCTGTGGTGTGATTAAGGTTGTGTGTTTTTCCTTGTGAAAAAGAAAAGTGATGCCCTTCAGGCACTCCATCCCAAATCACAACATGCGCTTAGAAAAAGATCTTCTCACAAGTTAACATCAGGAGGTGAGGACAGGAAGTGGAGGTCTATTTGTTTATGGTGTAGAAAGCATTTTTGATGAGAGGAGGAAAGTTGCTATCATCTGAATCCTTTTATGTTTCCTATCTTTTACAAACCCGGTGGAAAGTGCTCTCTCTGACTGTGTTTGCTGTCCTCAGCCCCTTCCAGGAAGTTTGCCACCAGCAGTGTGACTGAAAGAGGGCTCTTGTTCTTGTTGTGTAGGCAGTAAGTCAGTCCTCCTGCCTTAAAATACTACTTTCTGGTCTTACAATTCCTCTCCAGTTGGTGTGGTGAAATGCAGTTGAAGGCCAAAGGAAAGTGAACTAGGAGAGAGGCTTGGATATGTTTTTGTAATGCTGCTTTTCCCTGAAAAATAGATAATATATACCTGAATCCTCTGTTTCTTTGGTCACCTCTTTGGATTAGTCCTCCCAAATGTACTTTGGATTTTTTATCTAAAATCTGTACTGTTTTTAAGTTCTGTAATAGTTCCAGCCCTTATCTTAATTGAAAATGAGTGCTATTGCTTTCTAATAATACTTGTTTTGTTGTAGATTCGGATGAAACTTCATTTTATTAGCAAGGAAGTGTTAAAGAAGCTAGTACAAGGCTTCTTGCTAAAAGCCAGAAGTTCAGGAGGGCAGGCGAAAACCCAACCCGCTGACACTATGGAGACTCCAGAGACGTCTGTTCTTTTCCCATGGTTCAAAGACAAAATCACCTGTCTTTGAAGGGGGGTTGGGGGGATCGCTCCTTTCCTTCGCTCTCCCTTAATGTGGCTGTGAGCAGAGCATCCATGACAGGGATCTATTTTTATTGCTCTGTCTTGTCTTGCAATGGACAGCGCTCTCAGAGCAGGAAGCTTGAGGAGGGGGTCTCTTCCTGCCTTTCCTGTTGTAGCGTGGCTAAAGCTCTGAGCTCCATAGACCAGCTCTGAGAAAGGATATAAAGGTACTTCAGCTGCTAGGTCACTTAACCCTCATTTTCCCTGCAGTCCAGGGAGCGAAGCATTATTCACGGGCATCCTGAACGGGGTAACTCTGTTCTAAAGCGACAAACTGCATGCGTGGACCGAGCTGTTTCCACCCCTGTTTATCAGAGCAAAGCAGATAACTTGTTGCTATCAGTGTTACGTGCTCCAAGAGTGGTTTAATGTTTTTCACATTCGTGGGGCTTTGTACAAAACTGTGCTTTATCCTGCCTGTAAAAAAAACCAAATACCCAAACTGTAGTTGAAGGATTGCTCGGTGAAGTCTAGCTGCTTCTGTGGGAAACAAATGCCAAAAGGCAAACTTCAAAATTTCTGGTTTGAAGCAGTCTAGGCTTCTCTAAGAGGAGAGATGCTTGTTTGTGTTGTTCAGATTCTAAGAGAAGAGAACGTGTTTTTCTGATGATATGCTTCATATTTTTTCTGATGATGTGTTACAGCTGCCTTTCACATAGGTGAGCCTGTTGAACGTGCGGCTGCTGAAAGCTAGAAATCTGACGGTCTAAAAGGCCTGGTCTGCTCTGTTTTATGTAGGCCAGGGGGACCTGGGAGACATTGTTTTGTGTCAGAAGATCAGTCTTAATTAAAGTGGTTAGCACAGTCACCAAGCACAGCCGGAGGTTTCACAGTGCATTTTCTCATGGGGAGGAATATTTGAGCTACTTAAGTGCAGCAGACTTCGACAGCAGAACTGTGGTCCTTTGCTGCTGCTGTATGGTACTTCCAGCTGCTGCCAGATTCAGAAGGAAAGTTTACATTTCAGTGATCCCTTCCGTTCCTCTAACCTCTCCTGTTCTCCCCTTTAGATCTCCTTCCGCCGGGGGTCTGCAATCTCCTCAATCCAGCCGCTATCTACGCTAACAACGAGATCAGCCTGGGAGATGTTGAGATCTATGGCTTTGACTACGATTACACATTAGCACAGTATTCTAATTTACTACACTCTATGATTTTCAACACTGCCAGAGACATCCTGATAGAACAGTTCAAGGTAATGATCTACCGAGAATTTGCTTTCAATCTTATCTTTGTGACTCCCCAGACTCATTTGTAAAGTGCAGCATTGTGCATGTGTCAATTACTTGTTTTATTGAGATAAAAGCCATGTTTCACAATCTTTGATTGAAGAAGTTTTTGCCTGTATACAGAATTAATCTCCTTTGGGATGTTTTGCTGTGCTCTATATTTCTGAGGTTTTGTATATATGGAGAAGGAACCTTAGTCTAGAAAGATCTGCTCTATTTTCCCTAACTAGGTGCACAGAATTGTGGGTTTGAAGTATCCAAGCTGGATAAATATGAACTGTGGGCCAGCACTGAAGGACTGGACATGCACAGGTTAATGTGGATGATGCTGTATACCATGTCCTATAATGAATACCCTATTTGCAATAGGTGACTGCTTATGCATTTTCTTCTGGTCGTATCTTTTTTTTTTTTTTTTCGAGAGGCTCTGCAGTGCTATTGCTTTGCCACATATATATATTGAATGGAGCTTACCAGAAGTCTCCTCACTGCCTGATGGTATCTGTTATGTTTTTCCCTTACGTAAGAGGAAGCATTTCTGGGGAAATGTTTCCCTTTCTGCTGTAAAGTTTTTAGCTGATCCTTTATGTCTTTTTCCTTGATCAGTTCATGCTTGTTGTGAGAAAACGTGTAGGCCTAAGTCAGGTCCCCAGGCAAAATATCTGTGTTGATACTCAGTACTTATGTCTCTGATGATATTGTTGTTATGTGTCTTCTTAGTATCCGGAAGGGCTTGGGAAGTATGAGTACATTCCAGGGTTTGCCATACGTGGACTTCACTATGATGTACAAAAGGTAAGATATACTAAGTTCAGCCTCCTAGGCTTTTTCTTCCATTTCGTGCATGTATTTTTAGTAGAAATTCAGTAGAACTGCTTATAGAAACTTTAATCACAAAACTGTCAGTGAAATGCATCGTCTGAGTGCCTGTATCTTTCATTGTGTGGGTCTTTTTTGCTTATGAGCTTCCCAAGGCTGCGATGTCTTTTGTGCCCTCCTAGCCTCTAGCACAATGGGACTCTTCAGTGAGGATCTCTGGTAAACATCTGTGCCCATTTTAAAGCCAGTCAGTTATATGCACAAACTAGGTAACCCAGGAGGCTTGTACAAGAAAATCAAGCTTGTTTGTGTGATCATTTCTATTTTGGGGGATATTAAAAAGACAAACCTCAGTCCTGTATTTACAACCAGTGCTTGCTAGGAGAGGCATTATGTCTTACTCTAATGATAGAAATGACTTGTCAGGAGAATGCTTTAGGAAGTTATCTCTCTTTT
>NW_028186038.1:7615477-7637897 GCF_003343005.1 Rhea americana | reverse complement strand
GAAAAAGATCCAGGCTACTTGAGATGCATACCTAGGAGCACAGGCAAGCAAAATGCAAGCATTTGTTTTAACCCTTTTTCAGTTCTTTGAAACAATTCTATAAAAGCTTAATGGCCGGTAATGTCATGCTGTCTGCTGCAGCCAGGCAGTCATCTGGGAGTTGTAGAGCCAGGAGCTTGGTTATGGAGAGCTTTGAGCAAATTCAGGGAAGTAGGCAGTACAGGCTAGAGAGTTTATACTACTCTCTAGTAAGGAAAAAAAGAGAGAAAGGAAAAGCTTTATAGAGATTTCTCATGTCTTCTGTTCTTGCTGAGGTGACAGCAAGGCAACAAGACCATTCATGAGAGTAGACCTCTGGTTTTGCAAAATAATTTAATCTAAGAGAAACTGAAGTTGTTATTTTTGTGTAAATCTCTGACTAAAATATCAGAGGAACACGAAGGTACTAGCGTAGCCAAGCAAAGTGCCCTTTGAGTGAGTGGAGGATGAGAACCATCTGTTCTCAGGATCAGATTTTCCAAAACGCACAAAAAACTGGCTACTGCCTGGCTACTGCCTATCAAGTAAATCTTTGAGCATTATTTGCTCGCACCCTCTCACAAAGTCGTGGGAAATCTGCTCAGAGTGTAACAAGCTACGCTTACGTGGTATAGAGATGCAAAAATGTGAGTGCTCGCTCTGTGGAATCAATTACCTTGCATTGTGGTAGGAAAGGGACAAATAGTTTTGATGCTGTGTCCTCATTTGATTTGTAGAGCAATACTAGATCTAGTGTGAAGCTGCTTTCTGTGTGGTACAGAACTTCTATTATGGCTTCTGAATGATGGATGGGGAAAAGGGAAGGGATGACTCATGAATAGAGAGTCTGATACAAAAGCTGTGACAAAGCTCTAATGTTACTGGCCTGGTCTCCTTATGAACTTAGCTTAAATGTGTGTTGAGGAGAGGAAGAAGTAGTGAAGGGGAGGGCTCCTGCATAAAGAAAATGACTAGGCGTAGCTGCACTCAAAGCCAAAACTTGTCTCCTTAGTTGTGCTTAAGATAAACGTGACTGCATATAGATCTCTTGTGCACACAGAAGCTCCTTTGGAATGTTTGTGCTTTTCGAAGGGAGATAACAGAAGATTGTCTGAGTCACAGAAATGTTGTCCTATCTGTTTCTTTTTCAACTGCATTCCTGCCCACTTTGGAGTGTAACAGGCAGGGATATTTCAACTCATGGTAAGGTGATTTTTTGGCCAGAGGGCCTTATAAAAACTCACAGTGTGGACAGGCGTGTGTAAAGGCAGATAGGGATTTAGGGATAAATGCAGCTTAAAATAGATAGTTGTGTGTTGTTTATGTTGAGTTTTATTTTCTTACTGTCATTTGCTTGGAACTTGAATCTTAAATAAACTTTAAGTGTTAAGCCCACCTAACATGTCAGTAAATATTTTTCCTTCTTCACAGAGTCTTCTGATGAAGATCGATGCTTTCCATTATGTCCAGTTGGGGACAGCATATAGGTCTGTCAGTTTTGCAAGTCATTTTTTAAATGCCCATATACAAAAGGTGGATTGCTATATTTGAATGTAGGTTCATGACTTCCTTTTTTTTTTTTTTTTTTTTTTTTTTTTTAAGCTGAGTGCAATCTTGTCTGGCTTATCCTGTTTCCACTTGCTTCAAGTGCTTACCTTACGTATAATTGCAGAGAGTTAACTTTTCTCAAGAGTTTCAAGCCAAGTGTGGGTGGAAAGAGCTGGAGATTTTTGTAATGGTTAATGACACATCCAATCATGCACTCTGCTTGGTGTCAGGATTGCAGCTACAGCAAGTCTGGGTTAACATCTTTGAGTAAGCTGTAAGCTAGGAAAGAACTCCTCCATCCATGGTCTACGTACAGGCCAGTCTTCTCAAGGCAACAGTGTGTCCCAACAGTGGTATGCTTTGCTGTGTCACAAAGCTAAGAGGAGAGTGATCTCGATGTGCAAATAAAAGTTTAAAGCAGTGCAGGTATGTCAGTAAAGTAGTGGCATGTCAGAATCTGGGCTTAGTTTAAGGCCTAGCTTGACCTATTTTTCTTCTCTTCTGTTATTCTGCAAAGAGAACTGGGTGTGGATTGGAATTACTGGCTGAAACAGTGCAAAGCAAAGAGACTGTTTCCACAGACTGTGTCCAAAAAGTTGTGGGACTGGACACTGGGAGAACACCCTGCCCCTATGTGATGTGCAGTTGGTGCATAAGTAGTTATTCATACATATCTATAGCAAAGCTCCTGAAAAATACTGTGTTATATTTCCTGAGCATGGAAGCCAGTGGATTTTTTCTTTAACTCTGCCCTTTACTGTTAAGCTTCAGTTACAGAAAACATCCTAAGAATATTAAAAAGGGAGTTTCATAATCTGAGGGAATTGACTTCTTTGAGTGCTGTTTTTTTATGATTCTCTGGTCCTACCACATATTTCAGTGCAGCTTCATAAAGAGATTATTAGGGAAAACTCATTTAAACCTTTTTTTCCTAAAGTTACATTTTTAAGTGTCCTTCCTGAAGTGTCCTTTTCCTAAAGTGTCCTTTGCTTTCGAGCAAAACTTAGGTAACTTTTAACTTCTCAGTACCTTGATAGAATAAGTAAGGAGAAAGGGAAAGTTGCTGACTGGTTGAGTAAATAGTTGCTACATCCAAAAATTGTGCAAGAGGAAAACTGGCAGCTGTCAGAAAACCTAGTGTTCGTGAATGGTATAGCTTGTAGCCATATCATAATTGCAGTGTTTTGGATGAAAGAGTGATCTATGTGGAATGATCTGCTAGCAAAGGATTTTTCTTACTTAGGAGAACTGAATAGGAAGGAAAAAATAATTTGTTCATGTATGAAGAATCTTGAGAAAAATTAGGAAGCTCTTTTCCTACATCTTTGGATTTAATAGCAATGTAACTTGTAGAAACAACCTTTCCAAAACTGTAGTTACCCAGTGCTACCAGAATCAGATCATGGGGCCTATTTGAGGGGCAGTCCCCTTGAGAGACTGACAGCATGCAGAGGGAAACCTCTGTACTGAACTCTGTGCTGGAATGGAGAAAAAGCTCCTCAATCATCTTGAAGGAACAAACAAGGTATCTGAAAAATGTCTCAGAGAAGATTTTATGTGAACTTTTAGAATGACAGAACAGAGTCAAACTCTCTTGCACTCTCTCTTGTGCCAGAAGTATCTGAATTTTAGAAAGGATCCTGTTCATCCCATCTGCTCTTTCTCTACAGTTGGTAGCTCTGTGGGGTCTAGTGATTATTGACATACTATTTTTGTGTTTAGAGGGCTCAAACCAGTGCCTGATGAAGAGGTAATTGAACTGTACGGTGGTACACAGCACATCCCCCTGTACCAGATGAGTGACTTCTATGGCAAGGTAAGCCCTTCAATGCTGTGATGCAGAGTCTCTTTTACCAGCTAGGAAAACAAAGTGAATTGTATGAGCGTGTAAATGACTTCCTTTGACTCGGAAAGGCATAGTACCTAGTGAACTGCAATCTGTATTTTGTTCTAGTGAGAATTTGCCCCAGAGGTTATTTAGTAGTTTAGCATGTGAAAGCGCTATCCTATGGGTGAAGCATTCCTAAACAACAGGGCTGTTGGCCTAGAGCTGAGCAGCTGGACAGCTTGCAGCTCTGGTGTCTGCAGGGAGGGGTGTGTGTGTGTGTGCTTTTCCTTTATGAAAATGATCTCCCCCACAGTCCTCACTGTTTGTAGGGCTGGCATCCATGAATACTTTTTTGAGGCAGGAAAGTAACTGTCATGGTAAAGGGCTGGAGGAGATGTAGAAGTCATTTGGTTGCCTGGACTGAGGAGGTTCGGGATTTTTCTTCCTCAAGTGCTTAGCGTGGTGTTGTGGGCAAGCAGGGATTCACATCACTTCCCCCCTGGACTTGCTTTGTTTCTAGTCCTTTGTAAGTTTAGTTGCCTTAAAAGAAGCTGGAATGGAAGGAAAAGGGCAGGTTTCCTCTGCCGCTACTCTTTGAGCGGACAGTGTGAAGTCCCCAAAAAGGTCACATTCTGAATTCTGTATTTTTCTTGGGAACAATTAATCTGACCAATTGCCTTCTGGGTACATAAATACGCTGTTTATAGATCAGTGTTGTTTGAAGTTTGGGATATTTCTGTTTAGAATTTGATGTCTGTGTGTAAACTGCACTTGATTGGTCCCTGCTGCACAACTCTTCTTACTCCTAGCAAATGTGGGATAACGCAACCTTTCTTTTTTAACAAATGTAAGCATGAAATCTGCTCTGATTTGTGGCCTGTTGTAGGAGCAGAGGCTCATGCTAAGGTGCCTTTCTGTGCTTATTTTTGGATGTTATAGCAATTACCTCAGGTGTTTTCTTCTGACTTGTAGTTAGTACCTGACAGAGTCATATAAGACTTTGTCAAATGGTTTATATTGGCCTGGTTTTATTGGAGCGGATGGTGAAAGAGCCAATGGACACTTGCGGTTGAGCGGGATTATCATCTGGAAAATACCCTGCCCTAACTCATGTTCCATAGCCTACTGAGTCGAGCATTTCTTTGCATCCTTATTTAGTGTACTCTCCCTGTGCGAGGACGGGAGGGAGTTTTGTCATGCTTCAGGGGGCCAATTTGGCACTGCAGGTTTCAGGTTTAAAAGTAGTTGTAGAAGGAAAATGGAAGAAAACTGTATTTCAACAGCCTTTTGTGTGCAAGTTGTCTGTTCTCTAGAGAACCGTATTATGAATAGGTCACTTCATAGAGCAAAATAGCACCTACTGAAGTCTATCCACTTCCTTCCTGGATTTGATATCTTTACTCGGTTATTTCAAAATAACCTTGGGTATTGAAAAATGTCACAACATTTGGCCATGGAAGTAAGGATAGCAGTTTATCCTTTGAGAGGGAGTCTGTCTCCGTAAAGACACAATGAAGCCCATGAGCAAACAGGCGGTTCCCGAAGAGAAGGGGGAAGTGTACATCCCCAGAGGTCAGGATCCAGCAGTGCCTGCTCGGTCTGTGCCGCTGACGCGTAGTGGGAAAGCATCGAAGTTCGGGTGGTTCTTGGTGTGAGCAGTTGCAGTGCAATCGCTGTGGTGAGGCTTTATTAAGGATCTTTGACCCTTCCCTTGTTAGTCTGAGTGCTGCCTGTGTGTGGGCAGCAGGAGGATCTGCCAAGCCAGTGGTTTCAGGCACCATGGCACAAAACAAGTAGGACTGATGTAGTCAAAGAGTGTAAATATTCTCCCCTAAGGCTTTTCTTGATCCTTTGTTGGCAGGAATGTGTGGACAGCTACTGACATCGAAACACCTGCAGCACGTAGGCGCAGATCTTGCCTAGGATTAGACAATACAGCTAGTGCTTCGTCTGCTGGTGTGATTAGTACTGGCTTGTAGTGAAGATGGATAATTTGTGGGTGTTGTGGAAAAACTGTATGAGGCATTCTTTTTATATTTATGGGTCTGGTTTTCATTGTGATTTGTGCTGATCTGTCTGCTGTAGGGAAGTTGAGGCTGATAATGGGAGGGGGAGAAGCCAGACTTGCCTTGTAGGATGATAGCAGAATAATGAAATCAGAGTCTTAACAAACTAGGGGGTAAGTCTTTGCTGTAAGCATCTAACACCTGGCTGTCTTCTCTGCACTTACTGTCTTGAAAGGTGGGAACAGGTCACTGCTCTGCTCTACTAAATCCTATACCTTGTGATTTCAATAGAAACTGCCTTTCTGTGTGCCCCGCTTGCTCCTTTCCCAGAGTCCCTGAACAGGGATGGGGAAAAAACAGTTGGCTGTTTCCTGGAAGTTTTGCACTTTCTGTTGAAAGAAGCATTCCCCCTACCAGTCGTACATCAAAGTAGACAGGAATCTGTTGAAAGGATTTATCAAATATTGCTAAGCAGCCCACAATGGCCCAAACCAGTGGGTGTGCATTGTATTCTCTTCTGCTGTAAGTCAAGCTGTCCTGTGCGGGATTGATGTAAACTGTATAATCCTCGGGAGAGCAACATCCCTTCTGACAGCATTTTTTGGTGACAGACTGCAGGCAAAATGTTGTTTGTTACTTCTTTGCCTTTTTACATCTTCTTTCTTACCTGAATTTGTGTTGTCCCAGTATTATGTTCGAGTACTACTGCACAAAGAAGGCTAGTCTCTTGTTCTATCCTTGCAAGACCAACTAAATGGGCGATGTTACTGTTGTTACATCCTGACGCAGCAGCTGCGAATATTTGGCATTAGGCAGCATGTGCCCGCTGTCAGCTCAACCATGTGTACCTTCTGTGATTTCTTGGATGCTGCCTTCATGTTTGTTTTTCATGTAGCTGTAATAAATGCCTTCTAATATGCCAGTATTATCCTAGGGAGTTGCGACTTTGTCAAAGTCAGTCATGAATTGCCAAGGTTTAGCTCAAAGCTCAAGTGCGCAGGCATGACTTGACTGGGTTTGCTTCATGTAATGGGGTACTTTGAGAGGCCTGAGTATTTCCCAAATTGCTTTTCGTGTGCCAGGTTTAAATAACTTCCCTTGGCTGATCTGGCACTTGAATGATGAAGGATAAAATGATTGATTTCAGCTTCAGTTCTCCAGCAAGACTCACCATAGTTCTGTAGACAAGTAGTACCTACTGAATAAACAAGTTTTTTTTTTATTGGATGGGCAGTCTGGAGCCAAATTTGGCTGAGGATATCCTGAAAGATTTGTGATTGATAGGCAATGAAACTAGAAATGGATGGAGAGCTGCAGCCTTGCCTAATGCAAGGTGAGTTATTACTTGATCAGAGTTTAAATTCTCCATTTCCACTTGATTGCTAGCTAGTTCTAAAGTAGGCTGAAGTCCACACACACATGCACACACACACGCGTGTGAACTTTCTTACTCGCTCTCTGTTTCTTCTTTTTTGGCATGTGGCCACTCAGTGTTTTTCCATAGCGGCCCAGCATCGGGCAGATTGCTGTTGGTAAACTGCTTGTTGAAGTGATTCTTGCGTTACTCTGAAACCTCACTGGAACATGGTTAGGGCAGCTTTGATGTCAGTGCCTCTAAAATCACAGCCTTGTCTGGATGAGCAATGAGGCATCTCCAGCAAGGGATTATGGCTACGTCTGTAGTGGAGCATTGCCTTTTGGCACCCTATAGTAATGGCAGGAGGCTGAGTGGGAAGCAAAGGACATGGAGCTGGAGTAAAAGTTAGTGTTCTGGGACTGACTCTGCTTCTTCCATCCCTGCCGTATGGTGTTAATAATACTGGATTTGTTTAATGATTTCTGTGAAGGAGAAGCCTCTCTCTTATCAAGAAGTGTTAATGCATTAGGTTAGTACTTTGGCAGAGAAGAGAGGGCCAGCTGCTGAGTGGCGGGGGTTTCCCACATCAGCCTTGTTCTTTTTGTTAGCCTGGAATGACTTCCCAACAGTCGTGAGTGATGTGGGTTTGTTGTTGTATAGCATTTTTGTTTAATGCATCTTCTTCATTTTTTGCTTTCCAGGGTCCTTCACTTAAGCAATTTATGGACATTTTTTCTCTTCCTGAAATGACGCTGCTCTCTTCAGTCATTGATTACTTCATAACTCACGGCATTGAGTTTGACCAGGTCCATCTTTACAAGGATATATCTGTGAGTAAAATGTCAACTGCCCAGTAGCTCACATCAAATTTGTGAGTTCTTCAACTTGTTAGCACAGGTGAGCTCTGTAGTACTTCAACCTAAGGTGCTGTTCGTGAGTAGTTTAATATGATAACTGTTGTCTCTTTTGATAAGGGCATTATCAGGGAATATTCAAAGCTGTGTTTTCAGGGCGTATTGGGTCTCTGTCTACACTGCAAAGTTGGTGTTTGCTCTACGTATCTCTTGCAGGCCAGTTAGCTCAAAGATCCTTCCCCAGCAAGCATGTCACAAAGCTTGTGTAAACGTTTTCCAGTTCTGTAGACTTCCAAGCACTATGTTTTCCTGCAGGACCATGCATTGACCATGAACCAAGCAGTTTGCTTTCTACAGCGAGTGTAGTGAAGTACTTCCCCTTGCCTACTCTGGGAATTCACTCCTTTCCTTTGTGTTTGGAAAGCAGTCTGGTCCTGTTGGGATGTTTTCCTGTGCATGACTGTGGTTTTCAAAAGGCAGTTATTCCAAGACTAATTGTGCCCTCCAGCCTCCAGGTGTTTGAAAGAGTGGTATTGGATTATCAACACTGTTGGGGGTGCTGTTTTATTTCTCAATGTTATAGGCAAGAAGGAAGTACTCAAGATTGCCATCCTGGATGTATTAACGGATGATATATCTTTCCTGGTAGCAAAAGCAAACGACAGCCCTTTCTGTATGGAAAGGGGGTTTTGATATGTACCTTATGGGAATTCAGTGGTCATCCTCTGGTAGTGACCTGTACATATGCAGTCAATCGTCTTGTGACAGAAATGTTGTTACATGTATGCTGCCTTTTTGGTGATAAGGATTCACCCTGTCAGCTTTGCCACAGCCAAGGATTAGAGCTTAGGTTTTGGCCTTCTGTTAGTGCTTGATAAGAGTGTACCAGCTGATTTTCCCTTGGGGGCAGGGGAAATGGGAAGAGGAGATACAGCTGACTTCAGAGGTCTTGTGTCAAGAGTGTTTCCTCACCTTTCTTTTGAGATCAAAATGGTCTTGATCCTAGATGAAATCTTGAGAGCAGAGGGGTGTTTGCTATTGCCTAGTGTGTACCTCAGTACAGAGCAAACGGTATACTCAAGACCTCAGTCTCCTGAGTGCTAATCCTGGCATTTCTCTTTGCATCCTTTGCTGAGGAATGTAGTTATTCCTGAGGAGTGACTGAGGTAGGCAGAGAAATGAGGTGTGACGGAAAATCCATGCCAATGCTTGAAATCCGTATTGGAGCAGTGGCAGGAGACTGTCCTACACTTTTATCAGAATAGTTCTTGCTTTTTCTGTACAATGAGGATAATGATCATTTTTGCAAACTCATCCCTTTGCAGTGCTCGATAGAGCTATGCCTTCTCAGAATAGCAATGCAAGTGCAGAGAAATGGTTTGTGGACATGAGCACAGATATCCTTCTGTGCCTACACAGACAGGTTTCCCAAGAGGACTCGTGTATGCCAAACTGTTATTACAACACAGACTCCCAGTGGGTAAGTCATGGCTATACTCGATACTGTCTGACACTGTCAGTGGTAATCCTGATTGCTATGTGTTTGAGAGCAGCCTGAGTGTTAGTGACGCGGCACTGAGTCAAAAGCGCGGGCCCTGAGGCAGTGGTGAAGGTTTGAAGCGGACATGTAAACTGTGTCATCCTGTTGCACCAGTTTGGCTGCTTCATATTTGACAGCAAGCGCATGCAGTTTACCATGCCTTCCTTCGGGGAAGTTTTTGAGCCCTGTTTGGAGCTCCCTAGGCTATCAAGATTTCGCCTGCAGAAAAGTTACTTTTCCCCCATTTTCTTTTTTTGTTTGGGGATTTTTTTATTTTTGTTTTTGTGGAGTATTTTGGTTTTTTATTTAGGGAAGGAGCAGACCGGAATCTCTTTCTGTGCTGCAAAGGTAATTTTGACAGAAATCAAAAACATTGCTTGCTTTTAGTGCCAGGGCTGGTCAAAATTAAGTTGTTTTCTTGCTAGTGCTTTTGCTTTTTGTTTGGTCACTTAGCCCAATACAGTAGTCTCTCAGTAAATGAGCTGTGACCTCTGCCTGTTCATCATCCACCAAATGGTGGAAACAGACTCCTAAAACTCTGTTTGTTTTGAAAAGGTCCCTCCTCCATCTTTGTCTCCCATCTAAGCTGTAAATGCTTCTCTCTCAGTTTGGAAGGAAACGATTTTGAGATGATCATGATTTTTTCACCACAGCTATCACCACTGCAGTGAGACTAGGTTACTGTGTTGCACTGGGTGCAAATATAACTGTATGTTGTATGCAATCTCTGGAGCAATGTGAGTGGTGAATGTGTGAGTCTTCTCTGAAAAGGTGACTTTTGAAGGAGTGCACGTAATGTAAAAGTGATTTAATCCTGAGGAAAGGCACCATTTGTTCTTCTGTCTAAACTGTCATGGGTGAAAATGGTACCCCTAAAGCATATGTACATACTACAAAACATGTTTCTGTTCTGGAAATGGGTTTCTGTATCTGGCATATCGTCTCTTTCGATGGAAACTTGTGAAGAATCCTAGCTGGAGATCTCCAAAAGAGTTTTGGATCTTTGCCTCTTGGATGGAAGATAGAGGATGCTGGATGCCCTTGACAATAATCGGTTTTATTTTGCCTCCTGCTTGAAAAGCGGGCCGTGTTGTTTTCGCAGATAAGCCCACCAGCACTCCTAATGGAACCTTCTGTTCTGTCCATGTCCATTAGCTATCTCAGGGCCTGCTGTTGCAGCCTGTCTTGGCTAGTGGGAGCTGTAGTGGAATCACAGATGCTCACCTCTCTGCTGCCTTTCACCTCAGCCACACTCCCATTTTCTGAGTCACATTTAGTAGAGCTTCCCCAAGCCTAGAGAGGAAGAAAAGCCAGACAGAAATGTCTGGACCACCAAGGTTTTATGGCAGTAACCAGTTTTGGAATTACACCGTCTTGATTACTGTGACAGCAATGTGTTAACATATCCTGGTTTCCAGGAGTGGGACAGAAATTATTCTTGCTTGGCTAGATTTTGAGGTTTTTTCCTCCCCTTTTACTGTATCAGCTAAGCTAATATAGCCACTGCATTCTTTTTTTTGGCATGGTGGTGAGCCTCATTCTACAAGGTCCTCTGCTTGGTGTTAATGTAGCTTTTCTTCATTCAGCAAGAAGAGGGGATGTGTCGTTACTGTATGTTCCTCAGTGGTTGCAGTAGGCTTGTGTGCTGGGAAGCAGGAATGCTATATGTCAAACTGAAACTTTATTTTTTCCTTCCTTTTCTTCAGGATGCTATTAAAGATGTGCATGTGAAAGGAGTGATGTACAAATGGATTGAAAAAGATCTGGGTGAGTTAAGTGGAGCTCTGGTCCCGAATCCATTTTTATGTCTTGCTGTGCTACATAAGATGGCTATGTAGGTTCTGCACTCAGTCACAGGAGTCAGGTAGACAAAGAAATTAATGAGATACTGGGTCCTGTCATGCCTAAAGATAGCTAAGAGGTAGAGTGGCGTTTGGAACCAAATGATATCTAGGTTCTGGTGGAAGATCTTTTTTAATGGAGGAAACAGTTACCTCATTGCTTGTGTTTCTTTTTCCTTCTGCCTGCAAGTGAGGGGTGATGGTCTGTCTTGGCATAATGTGAAGATGCAAAGACATCATCTGGGAAGGTTTCCTGGTCATTGAGAGAAGTGAGAGCTCCTAGTAGCAATAGAGCCTTGAGTGACTGTGCCTGTCCACTGTGACATTTGGGTATCAACCCTCTTTCTTGTCAGCCTTTTTCAGTTACTTAGTCTTTCTCTTCCCTTTAGATGAGTTGATTAGGATGAGGAAGGCTATTTTGTCACAACGATGGTTCACTACCAGTCTGCCTGAAAGGGACTGATGGGAATGGCGTGTAGCTGAGCCTCAAGGCTTTTGCACTGCTGTTACATAGATGCTTAGGTTTGGTTTGGGTTTAACGAAATGTGATCATGACCTACGCCAAAATTTCTTGATCAGTGATGTCTGTTTTATTCCAATACAGAAAAGTATATTCTGCATGGGGATGAAATCTATGCTGTCCTAAACCGATTGGTGAACCACAACAAGAAACTCTTCCTCATTACAAACAGTCCTTTTAGCTTTGTGTGAGTATTGTTATTGTGCATTGATGGGTCACCACGGCACAACAAGTGCATTGCAGTGCAGTCTCTCACATGAGCATTTGAAAGTTGTATACTGGAAGTTCCTGTGGCAGTAATGATGAGACTGCTTTTTGGGAGCTGGTTGTGGTGAATCGTGAGCCCCACAGCTCTCTTTACACCAGTGACTCTGGCTGTTTGAGGAAGCTATGAGGCTGTGGCTGGCCACAATATTACTGAGCCACTACTTCATATTACCTCCAGTAGCTTGTGCTGTGTCACAGAAGTACAGGCTTTTCTGGACTTCCCATGGTAGCAGGAGAAAGGGAGGGACAGCTTGAAATGGTCAGAGTACCACAGCAATCCTCTACCCAATCAGTCAGCGTTGGAAGAATTGTTTTAGGGCTGACTGTGGTAAAGATGCAGTGATAGGTCACGTACATCGAAAGAGATTGCTGGATGCGTTAACTCTTCTGTTTTTTTGCCTGTAGGGACAAAGGAATGAAACACATGGTTGGCAAGAACTGGCGGGATTTATTTGACATGGTCATTGTACAAGCTGACAAGCCCAACTTCTTTACTGATCGGCGGAAGTATGTGTCCCAGGATAATGATACACTACTGCAGATGGGCCTGAGGTTTTAGGCCCTTTCTCTGGATTAAACAGTTCCTTTTACCTTTCAGAAAAGTAGTGTTTTTCTAAGCATAATCTAGCTCCACAGCGCATCCAGCTCTGTCAAGGGTACTCTCTGAGGAGATATCTTGGCCAAGACAAACCTACCAGGCTAGGAATAACATGGGCAGTGCCAAGCAGAAATTATGTTTCTAAAATTGGCCATCTCTAGTCTCAACTGTTTTGTCATGGCCTGGGATTAACTTTGATTTTCAGAGGTATTAATTATGTACTTAAATCTTTAGAAGGAAAATGGAAAAGACCAGAGAAGCGGAATGGTATGTATGAGAGCTGACTGTTTCTTGGCACTAGGTCTGGAGAGCGTGCCAGAATCTTTCCTTTTCCTGTTACCCACAGAAAATAACTGGTTTATTTTAGTTACTGTACATATGCTGTCTTGTAATTAGCAGCTTTGGAAGCCTTTGTACATAATGACTGAGTTTTGTGGTAAGTAGGAGCCGCCAAGAGACTAGCTCATAGGCAAACTGTTGTCTTTGCTTTGTTCTTTGGATTATTGGCTTTGGGGATTTGTCTGCTTTGTTACCTCTATTCATGACTGACCAGGAATTATTGTATTCTGTCCTTCTTTGTGTATTTTCTTCCCCCACCTTCAAGGCCACTAGCATAATTAGGAATAAGGCTATGAAATGGCTTATTCTATCTGTGCTGACTGTTGGAAAAGAAACACCCGGTCAGTTCTAGGCATTAGTAATGCAATTGCTCCATTCCTAAGATTGGCCTATGTACGTTGCATGAGACGCACTTAAGTGCCGGTGGTCCTGAACTTCGGAGAGCCCTTGCATCTATGGCCTAGCAGTATTTCAGAACATCGTTACATAGGGAAGGCCAGATAATATTGGTTATAATGCTCTGGATTTTCTCAGAAAGCGAAGGCAAAGCAGAACACAGTTATGCTATGAGTGCAGTTTGTCTGACTGTTTGTTATCTGAGCTGTTGTGGAATCTGTCACATATCTGTGTTCACTGACTAGGAGAAGGTGTTTTGCTCTGACATGATTGTAGATGTTAGTCACCAAAGTTGAAGGGGAGAAAAATCAGGTATCATTTTGTGCTCTGAGGACAGTTGCTATTTTGTGACTGAAATTTGACAGGAGCATCATAGAAGGGATAGGTAGCCAGCATATGTAATATGACTCTACTATTGCAGATAAAAAAATATTGAAGCCACTTCTGGAAAATGTAGAGTTCTGTAAGGGACTAGTTTACCAGCCATTTTCTGCACGATAATCCTGTTGTCCATGCCACAGGGAAGTGGTTTTCCTCACTGAATGGCTTCAACTGCTATCTCAGGTGTTTATTTCCCTCTTACCACCTGCAGTGATGCAGTGGTAATGGAGTTTCATTTCAGCCTGGAAAATGTCAAGAAGAAGAAACTGAGCTTTACTGATCTTGTGGGAACCTCAAGTCTGAGAAGTGGGCTTGGTGCAAAGCAGGGAGAAAGGATGCACTGCCTGTTACAGGGAGCCTTTTGGCTTGTTCTGAAAACTGAGTAAATGTGTGTAGTGTCCCGTGAAGGTCCATTTGAACCTGGTAAAGGTTTTAAAGGTTTTCTGCATGGGATGTGAGGGGAAGTGTCTTCCAAATGTGGCCTGGAGCTATGATGCACCAACCCTGCAGGAGATAAAACTTTATGGCTGCCTGGTACCTAAGGTCCACTCATGTAATGAACCAGTGGAATGACAGGGCACATAGATCAAAGGTGAGGGGAAAACCTTTTGATGGTGAGATGTAGTGAACTGTGGAGTGCTTTTTCTGAGGGAAAATGCAGGTGTGCATTGGAGACCACTCATAATTTAAGAGGTCTCTTGCATAGACTGGTAGACTGTAGAGCTGGTGGGGAAGGCAGAGTTCCCTCTGTCCTATGGCAGCTCAGGATTCTGCAGTATTTCTCCTGGATGAGACCGTCCACTGCCTGCTGCAGGAACAGCTTTTGGTCTTGGAGCTCACAGCTTGGACCTCCTGCCCCACGAGGAAGCAATGGTCCCATCTAGCATAAACCTCTATGGGGATCAGAAATCTTAAGCCTCATTTTTTCTTCTGTCCAAGTGGAAGGTAACAAGGCAAGCCCTCAAGAACAACAGGAGTCAGCTGCCAAGATCATCATGGAGACTGTTCTCCATCTGCTCCAGAGGCTGCTCTATTCTACTAAGACATTCCACAACCTGTAGCGCTGGGCAGAAGCCAGACTGAAATGGGACGGAAAGCGTTTCACAGCAAAACCTTCTTCGCCACAGCATTTTCAGAGGGAGTCTTTTTTTTTTTAACCTGCTATCTGAAAAGCAAGAAAAGTTGTTACAGATATTGTTGTGAAATAGTCAGTGAAAACACACTGAAAATATTTTTTTCCTCTCTCTGACTTTCCCTGAGAAAAGAGTGCAGAAGGTCACTTCTCACATAATGCTTTTATTATGAGTTGTTACATAGGTGAACAAGTTTTCTGATTTGAGGGTTATAGCTGCTGTAATGATTGCCAAAAATCAAAAGAAGTTGACATCACCCCCTTTTTTTCCAGACCTTTTCGAAAACTGGATGATAAAGGCTCACTGCAGTGGGACAAAATAAGCCAGCTGGAGAAAGGAAAGATCTACAAAGAGGTAAAGTGAAAATGACCTGGGTGCATAAGGTATATGAAGCAAGAGTCTGAAGCGGTGTGTACTTGTAAGATGCATGTTTTGGGAGTCATTGGAAAAGCCTGGAGATAACAGAAAAACAGGAAAATCAGACTGAGGGAACAGTCTGCAGACTGTTTTTTTTCTGCAGATCACTTGTAGATGTTTGACACTGATGTGTGAAAATTGAAAAACAGAAATCACTGAAAAGAGTGCTTGTGCTGGCCAGTGGGAACAGGAGGTGCCCTCTGCTCGTGGGCAGAAAGTTCATGCTGGCCCAGTGTGGTATTATCCCCACAAATATTTTCAGTTTGTCTCTTGGCATTGCTTGGTGGAGCAATAAACTTGGGATTTGTGTGTCTCTGGAAAGTCCTTAAGCTTCTGCTGGGATGTCAGCATTAGGATATCAGGATATCTTTTTGTATATCAGAAAGCCCTGCCAGGGGCTGTGTTGACTGTCAGCATGTGATGAACTCACCTCCAAGAACAGTCAGGTACATCTCAGGCTGGATGTAGAAAAGGCTGCTCTCCTAGAAATCACAGCTTATTACAATCACAGGAGGCAGAGCTGGAATGAGGTATGACAGCTGCCTGGTAGGGAAACCTTTTGTCTGCAGCTCTGAAATGGTTTCCTGTGCAGCCTCATGTGTGGGTGAAGCTGCAGAAAGGTGTGTAGCTGGAGTGATGAATTCCTCCCATCTCAGTTGGGTTTGGCATTAGAGTTGGAGGATTCTTCGGGTAGGGGCAAGAGGGGAAAGGGCAGGGCGAGGTAGCCTGTGGTGTTGGGTGCTTGCCTTTTTGCCCCAAAAGACCTTTGCTGAGCTGTCTCAGTGAGGCCAGGCTTTTTCCTGCTGCTGCCCTTTGTGTGTGAGAAGCAGCAGCCAGGGAACATCCTCCACGTGTGGAGCAGGGATCAGGCCCAGTGTACCCCATTTGCTCAAGTGTACAGTCAGCTAGAGACCTAAGGAGCTGTATGGCCCAGTATGGCCAATAGCTGCACATTTCCCTTAGCTCTCCGGACATCCCAGACCTGAAACCTTTGTCTTGGACTGGCTGCCAGAGCTGTGCTCATTGAGGGTAAGAAGGCAGACCCCTCTGAAACGTGATGGGTGTGCAAAGGTCTTTCTTTGACACCTCACTCCAAACCATCCTCTGTAAGGTAGGGAGAAGGGGCAGGGCTTTGTGCTCCATGCTCTTGAGTAGTTGCCTTGACCTCTTTTCACTGTCCCTTTCTATAAAGATGGAGGTTTTTGTACAGGAAAAGATTGTTGGTAGCACGGTCTTAGTTTCTTAGAAAGGAATGGTCTTCGTAAGCTAGGAGAGGTTTTGTGCTGGAGTGGCTTGTGGAGGAAGGAATGAAGAAATAAAGGTAATCAAATAGGATAAAAAGCCTCTCTTCCCTTCCTGAAAGTGAAGCATGTCCGAAGGATGGGCTGTTACTCTGGGAGCCTGCTGCTTCAGGGTGTTCCTCTTACAGCTGGTCTGTCTGCTGAGTACATGTGCCTCTTGCTTTAGGACGGTTTGTTCTTGGTTATGTGAGCTGTGGGATCCCATGGGAGGAAATTGTTAGTGAGGTCACGGTCAAATAGCTGGGACCTGACCTGCAGTAGAACAGTAGGTCATGTCCTTGAGTAGCACTGCTGGGAAGCCTCTGACCTGTCCAGTGGGTCAGTCAAAGCACTTTACTCATGTCCCACCCTGTGCCAATGGCTAGAAGCTGGGAAACATGCGAGCAGAGCTCAAACAAAGCATCCCTGCCATGGGCAAACTTTACTCAGGGGTTACCAGTTCCGCTGGGGAAGAAGGTGCACCTCAGCCATTGAGTTTAATAGTATGGTGCTGAATTAAATCTTGTTCTTGGCCACCTGCGTCTTGTTGCTCAATCAAACTATGCTGCACTTGGGAAGGGGAAAGACGAGGGAAGGAAAAGGGATGGATGGGATTTTGAGATCCTCTCCAGTTCTTCCTCGTGATCATGTTCCTCCAACTGCATCAAGGCTTTTGCCCAACTGGTTTGTGGGATGTGACAGAGGGTGTATCCTGGTCATAGTGCACCATCTCTTCAGCATTCATAGTCTTGGAGTGCCACATTATGCTTCTTTCTGGCAAGCTTTAGAGGCAGTAGACCTTGTGCTAGCTTTGTTGCTACAGGGTCCAGAGCTGACTCATTTCTCTCTCCTGAAGCATAGCTGTTTATCAGTTGTGCTGTGGGTATCCCATATGCATGGGACCTCAGGGATCAGTTTTGAAGACTGGGAAGTTAAATGATGGTCCTCTAATCTGGAGTGTTTTCTCCCTGCTTCCCGACAGACATAGTGTTTTCTGTGTGTGGCGTGTGTGTACTCCCCTTCCTTCCTAACCTGTGATCTCAGAGGAGAAGATGCAGAAATAGAGATGAAAGGGAGAGCTGGTTCCAGGAGCTCATATAGCAGATCTGAGGCCCAGCTGAGGTCCAAGCATGGGTTTCCTGATCAGCAAGCCCACTGCTGTTCGAGATGACCCAAGTACAGCAAGGGAAGCATCCTCTTCCCAGTGCTGTGGTCCGTTTCCCTGTTCTGCTGGCGGCTTCTTGAGCAACCCTCAAGTGAGCAGCAGCAGTGCTGCTTTCACTGTGTCCTAGATAGGCAAAACCTTGCCTGGCCCTGTGTTTTTGTGCTGTTAAGAAATCTGTGCAGCCTTGGTCCTGTTGCAGAAATGGGAGGCCCTGCGTCCTGGCTCTGGGCATCCTTTGCAATGCATCCGTGTACGTGGTATGTTGGCAGTTGCCAAATGCAGGGCTGCAATTTGTTGTGGGAGCTGGCTTGCACTGTTGGCCAGGCATCTTCCTGGTGTGGCTTTGAAAGGGGCTCAGAGAGGCAGGTCTTATTACAGAGGTTTTGTACCTGACTGCAGGGTTGGTGCTGTTGCTTAGGCATGCTAGATCTTCCCTGGCACGGAAAGAAACAGTGTGCTGGCTGGATAGCTTGTTGTCGAGTGGCTTGCAGGTTTGCATCAATTGCTTGTGCTGGCACTGTCCAGTCCGTTCGTATTGAAAGGGTGTTTTGCTTTCCTAGTGGGTCTTGTTTCCATCATGACTCATGTGGAAAATTTGTGTGGAGAGTGAAAGGGGGGTTCCTGAAGACTCCTTTGTATGCAGACGGATGTTTGGAAAGCCTTGCAAGCTGCTATTTTGCTGTGCTAATTTAGCTAGGTGCTTTGGGGTTTGGTTTGTTTTACTTGTGAATCTGCCCAAGCCTCCTGTTTTTTTGGCTTGGTTGAGCAATTCCTGGGAATAAGTGAGTATTCTTAATCTTTTGGGTTGGAATGGTAATCAATCAGTGATGTTAGAGCAGTCTTAAGCGTCCTTGAGTGGGAAAGCCTTGCATGATGGTGCTCACCTTGTCCGTGATGCATCCTATGAGGTGAAAACATTGTCATCTAGTCCAGAAGCTTCACCTGGGTTTTTTTCTGTCAATTGCTTAGGCTTTTCTGATCGAGATATCTTTCATTTTTGGGCTCTAAACTGTCTTCTTTTGGTGTCCTTTTTAATTCATATAATTCTCCCTTGACTTACTGTGCTGTAGAGTACAGAACTCCTCCCCCATTACTTGCTTATTGGGATAACAAGAGTTTTTCCCCTTCTTTTTTGCTTCTGTAGACTCTGCATGTCTGAGGAAGGCTGTGGCATGTACAGGGGAGTTGTCACATGGGAAGAAAGTGGGGAAGGATTAAAAACATGTAGTTTTGAACGGTGGGAGGATGAGCAGGTTGACATCTCATGAGGGTGCGCGTTTGCATGCAGTATGACAGCGTGCTGTGAACTCAGTTGCACTGACAGTGCTGCTGAGGTGGCTGCCTAGTACTGGCCAGTGAGAACAGAGGCATCTGTCCGGTAACCACATTCCTGTCTGTGTTCCCTTTACTTACAGGGTAATCTCTTTGATTTTCTAAGGCTGACTGGTTGGCGTGGATCAAAGGTACTCTATTTTGGCGACCATCTCTACAGTGACCTTGCAGTAAGTAGCAAAGTCTCTGCTCTCAATGCTGCTTCCATGTGATCCCAACAGGGCTTTAAGTCTTGTGCACCATGGTGCATCAGAAGGATTTGGGAGCCCGTGTCCACTCTGAGGATTTTAGGCAGTTACTCATAGAGGATGTATTGTAATAGCACATGTTGCCAGACACCTGCATCTTTGTCCTGAGACCTGGAAAGCCTGGATCATCCAGAATGTGTGAAGGGAGAGAGCCTTTGTGGGAAAAGCTGAAGGGCGGAAGGAGCAGGGTTCCAGCAAGGATGGAGGCAAGCTTGTTAGTGGAAGTGCCAAGTGGGAAGAAGCAGTGCGAGATAGTTAGGTGTTGTGGCAGGAGAGCAGTGTGAGGCAGCGCTGTGGTTCTTCTCAGTTGATGCTGAGGAGCAGGTGTAGCCAGGTAAATGTAATGAGCATGACCCAGGATGTGCCATTAGGATGTCCCCTGGGAATCTGTAATGTGAACAGACCACTCTTCTAGGAAATGCAGTTGTGTTTGGCTTTCGGTTTTTGTCTTGAACTCTTGGTTGTTTTCTCCCTCTGACCTCTAGGACCTCATGCTGCGTCATGGCTGGAGGACTGGAGCCATAGTCCCTGAACTGGAGACGGAGATTCGTATCATAAACACCGAACAGTACATGCACTCCCTGACCTGGCAGCAGGCTCTGACGGGACTGCTGGAAAGAATGCAGGTAAACAGCACCTGTCTGAGTGGAGCAGGTAATATGTCTTCCCCTTCTGAGCCTGAGATTTGAGCTTGGCCTGGGAATAAGAGCATGTACCATCTTGCTTATGTTCTCAAAGAGCATCTCATTCTCCTCAAATGGATCCGGTGCTATGGGTATGGGGAGGTTGTGAGTGACAGTGGAATCTGGGGGGAGCTAAGGTATGGCTCGCGGGACTGATGAAACACGGTGTGTTCTGCTGTTGTCTTTGCAGATGTATCAGGATGCAGAGTCAAAGCAGGTATTGCTGGAGTGGATGAAGGAGCGTCAGGAGATCAGGTAACTGCGTTTTCCTCCTTGCTTGTGAGGTCTCTTGGGGGCTCCCAGGCCTGCACTAGATCTGTCTTGCAATCTGTCTGTTTTGGGGAAAGTGGTACTGCTGCTGTAGGCATGTGGTCCTCGCTGGCACCCCATGTCTGTGGAGGGAAGCAGCAGTGCAATCTCCTGCTGGGGAAGCTGGATGGGTCATGGGTGGGCCAGGGGAGGTGATGTCAGCTTGTGCTGAGAGGGGTTAATAAGCTGTCTGCAGTGCCAGGACCTCCAGCAGTACTCTTTGCAAGTGTGTCCCTGACTGTAACATGAATGTTAACGAGGAAAAGTAAAATAATATGGTGGAAACTGTGTTTGTTCATCATGGTCTCACTCTGCAGGGGCTGGCCTGCTTAGCGGCCTGGATGGGAGGGTACCTGGGGTGATCCCTGACTATGCTTTTGTGAGTGGGCTGGAGATGCACGGAGTGTTTATCTGAGTTGACTCCTGTGCGGGGAACAAGGGGGTTTGGGCTGCAGGTACTGAGGCTGCTGTCCTGCTGCCTTAGGATAAGCTGATGAGCATATCTTACCAGGGAGTCCCCTCGAGAGCCTGCAAGGCCATGGAGTGCCTGGTGCTGTGCAGAAAGATGGCACAGCCTGAGCGGTGGGTCATATTGAGCAGAAAGTGAGCATAAGGAGCACCTCAAGTCAACAGAGTACCAACTCTCTCTTCTCAGGTCGCTGACAAAGAACCTGTTCAACCCCCAGTTCGGAAGCATCTTCCGCACCTTCCACAACCCCACGTACTTCTCTCGACGGCTGGTGCGGTTCTCCGATATCTACATGGCATCCATCAGCTGCCTGCTGAACTATGATGTGAACTTCACCTTCTACCCCCGCCGCACCCCTCTGCAGCACGAGGCTCCTCTCTGGATGGATCAGCTCTGCACAGGCTGCATGAAAACCCCCTTCCTAGAGGAGATGGTGCATATCCGGTGAAGGGCAGGTACTCTGGGAGACGGCATAGTGAGAGTTTGTATGTGGAGTTGGGCTGCTCAGCTAGCAGCACCTCTCCGTCTACCACTAAAGGGTGTTTCACACTTATGTATGTGTGTAGATCGTGTGTTTATTTTTTCCCCTCACTGGCACCACCCCTTTCCTGAGGTGCTTTGCCAAGACAGGCTGGACAGAGGGTGGATGCTCATTTTGGGCTGTGAGGGAGCTGTGAGGAGTCCTTTGTATAAGTAGGTAAGAAAGATTGAGAGAGCCAGTATTAGTGGCGAGAAGCTGCTACCCTCTGCTCTGTGCCCAGAGAAGTGGCTCAGGAGTCCTGAGTCTCTTGTACTCGGTGAGTGTGACCCAGACTCCTGCATTAGATGTGACAAAAAGTGTGTTACCCCTGACATCTTTGGGAACTATCGTATCAGTGATTCTGCTCATCTGGACAGTGAGGGGACAGGGCTGCCAACTGGAATTCCTAGTGAAGTGTGTCAGTGAATGCATCATGGGAGACTGAAGTGTCAGCAGTGGTACTACCCGGAAGTGGGAGCAGAGACCCTAAGTCCCAGCCCATTCCTGGCCATACTTATCTGTTGGGCTGGTGCCTCTGGTAGGGGACTGTTGAGTTAAAAATGTTCAGGATGTCTAAGTCCCGATGGGATTGGTGTTTGTTAGAAGAAAAAGATCCAAAAAATGTGTTTCCAAAAACAGGCTTTCCTATTTTTGAGTAGGCTTGGTGCTATGCGTTCTCAGTATATTGTGGACTTGGTGGCACATGTTGTTGGTATTTTGAGAAGGGTCTCTGGGATTGTTTGGCAATTGGTGGCGCAGTGTGGCATGTTATGACTAGCAGAGGGACATGTTTAGTCTGTTAGGAAAGGTGCAGAGTTGTCAGCGGAGGTGCTGGCTGTTAACACGTTTCTGCGGAGATACGCCCTAAGGTGTAGGGAGTGGCTGGTGAAGATATATTTGGACTGTGAGTGTGAAGTGCTGCTGTTTGTGATGGGTGGTCAGAGAGGGGAGTGGGGCTATGCAAAGCACTGTCACATATCATCAGCTGGATGAGGAAGAGGAAGGAGGTGCTTAGTAGTGATGCCAGAGTATAGGGGATAGTGGTGAAGGCAAGTCAGTAGAGGACAGATCATGGAGCGAAGGATGTCTTCTGCAGGGGCTGTGAAGGGGCCAGAGCTATTTTGGGACATGAGGTGCTGAGAGCAGGCTCTTCTTCATCTTGCTCCAGGGCCATAGTGCTCTTTGCCAAACTGCCCTGAGGAGTAGGCAGGACACTGGGGAGGGAATGAAGGGGCAGGTGCATAGAAATTGTTGAGTATTTTTGCTAGCCTGACTCGGGTGGGCTGCAGGAAACAGGAGCAATAGTCATGCCACAGGAAGGCTGGGTGGCCTGTCCTTGCTTGGATATGTGCAAAATGGGTAGCGGTGGGC
>NW_028186038.1:7614089-7615237 GCF_003343005.1 Rhea americana | reverse complement strand
CCCCCATCTCGTCCCTTCACTGCTGCACCCTTTGCAAGTGGTGAAAGAGTGAGAGGGTCCCTTGATGTGGGAGGTGAAGCCATCTCCATTTGTCAGAGGGTTCTGTCTGTCTCAGGGCTAGTGCTGAGCTCTCTTTCTATAAATGCCAAGTGAAAGGAGCAGGCCTGGGCTGTGTGTGGTACATTTTGGGGAACCTTCCAAGGTGTGCCAGCACTTGGCAGGAGTGTCAGTGTCACTTAAGGGGGTGCTGCCATCTGGGTGTGTGCCTTCACGTACCAGGGCTGCTTGTCCAGCTTAGGGCATGAGATGGTGCGGTGTCAGTGGAGTGCTGATTGTAGCTCTTGGTCATGCTTCAGCTCTAAGAGGTGGCAAGGTGGGCTGTGTTCCTCAGCAGCCTTGGTGAGGTGGTGGGAGAAGAGGCAGCAAGGTAAATGGGGGTGAAGGCAAGGGAGGCATGTGCCTGTTGAAGGGCAGGGGGGAAGAGAGCTGAGTAGGTGCATGCTTGCTGTGCACATGGAGGGAAGGCCAGGCCTGCCTAGGGTGTCAAGAGTAGGGAGGCGAGCTGGAGAATGTCCAGGGTGAGGAAGCCCTCACACGGCTTTTCTGTGCATGGCTTTGTCATGGGAGAACAGTGCAGTGCAGGCCAGCAGAGTGGCAGAGGGTGAACGGAAGGGAAAGGACGAGAACTCTCGCAGGTGGAATGTCATCAGTGGCAGAAGCAGGGGTGGTGGTTGAGGAGACAGCAGGGGTATGTGTTGATCTGCAGGCTCCGGGTTTGGAAAGTGAGGAGACGTGGTAGCACTGTCCTTGTACATAAGAGGCTGTGACAGTTTCGGTGCCTCAGTTTGTAAGAAAGCTTTGCTGAAGGACAAACAGCTTGCCTGTTTGGTTAATCAGTTCTGAGTGGTCAGGTAGGAAAGGGTTGGAGGGGGGAGGGGAGCGAGCGAGCAAGAAAGAGAGAGAGGGAGGGAGGGAGGAAAACAAAGAGTGAGCGAGCAGTGGGCTGTGACAATTGATATGTGGGAACCGGATCAGTGTGGCTAAGCTCCTCACTGAAAAGTGCAGTAATACAGTGTGTAATGCTAGCAATCCTTACTGAGACACAGACACACAGACACACACACACCCCTACACCCTTCCCCCCCCCC
>NW_028186038.1:7612844-7614074 GCF_003343005.1 Rhea americana | reverse complement strand
GGTGGTGTGCCAGGCTGGCCTGTCAGTCTGTCACTTGGGTCTCCCTGCCTCTGCTTCGTGCTATGTGCCAGGCTGTTGCAGACTTTCAGAATGCCTTGCTCTTGACTCAGCTGCCTGAATGGCTGCTATTAATGTCGCTGCTCTGTGTTAGCTTACTGGGTAACAAATTATAGTAGTTGTAGTATGTGCATGTGGCAACTGATGTCTCTGTGCAGTGTGTAGTCTGAAGGCTCAATAAAGGTTGCAGCATGCAGTAACTAACTAACCAACTCACTGCGTAGGTGGTGCTTGTCTTCTTTCCTTTGCTTGCTCTGGGAGGGCAGCTTTGGGTGCATGTCCAGGAGCCTGTGGTGCTGCTGGGGGGGGTGTCTGAGAGGCTAGGTTGGAGGTGCGGGGGGTGGGGAGGGCAGGGTGAGAGCAGGGAGGAGCCCCTTGTGCTCTTTATGGCCATGGTGCAGCAAGGTTGACACATGGCTGGAGCAAAGGTGGGGGGGGTTCAAGATGGTAACTAACTAACACAGTTATAGCTGAACATGGGTGTGTGTGTGAGTAGCTTGCCTGGGTAACATAAGGGAGGGCTGGCATTCGCAGTGGGAGAGTTGGGTAGGGAAATGTCACCCTAAGACTTTGTGCAGTGGTTTAAGTGAGCTTTTGGTGATGGAAGTGAGGGTGTGGGGTATGCGTTGATGGACGGCATGCAGTATAGTGTATGGAGAAGGGCCAGTAAAAAGGTGCAGGCTGGCTGGAGCACCCTTCCGTTGTATGTTGGCTCGCAGGGGCCGGGGAGCCGACTGACGTGACAGATGGGGTGATGGAGAGGTGTGAGGAGTGTGAGGCTGTTACCTTGGGAGGGTCGAACTGGTTGGGAGGGAGATGGCGCTTGAGCGAAGTGGGCTGACCACAGAGCAGCATGAGGGCAAACGTGCATCTGCTGTGGCCTCCAGTGTTCACGTAGCGCTTTATTTGTTTCTCTGTGCGCTTCGGGATGCAGCAGCTGCTGCCGTGGAGCTCAGCCGGGGTGGGGGCTGAGGGACCGATGCTCGGTGGCATGAGGGAAGGCCACGGGCAGCAGCGCCTCTGCCAGTGTCGGCCTGCCCGGTGCCTCACTGCAGGAAGTCGTGGCTGTCGGTAAAGCCGTCCGCAAGGAGCGAGTCCTGCCGGGAGAGAGGTGGAGGTGAGCCTGGCTGCCGCACCGGCGGCTGCGTCGGGGGGGGGGACACACCACCCTGG
>NW_028186038.1:7512427-7612689 GCF_003343005.1 Rhea americana | reverse complement strand
GCTCACGTGCAGCGGCTCGTAGTCGGGGGCGTGGCCTCCGTAGAGCGGGTTGGGGATGGCGACGAGCGGCCGGCGCGGGCGGGGCGTGGCGCGGCGCGGCCCCGCCTCCTGGCGCGCGCGCCCCTCCTCCTCCTGCTGCTGCTCCTCCTCGTCCGGGCGCAGGTCAGCCTGGAAGGGAAGGCGCGGGATTGGCGGGCCGTGCCCGCCGCGGGGCGGGGCGGGGCGGGGCAGGCAGCCCGGCGGCCATGTTGGCGCGGCCCGCTCTGCCCGGGCGGGCTGGGGCCTCTCAGCGAGGCCGCAGCCGCTGCCGCGCTGGGAGCCGCACACCGTCTGCGAGAGAGGCTTCCCCGCCTCCCCCCCGGCCTCTCCCTCGCTGTGCCACCGTGCCCCAGCTCCCAGAGCGCAGCGGTGACTAAATGGATGCGATCGGCCTGGCTCCGCATCCTCCTGTGAGCTAAAGCACAAATACTGGAGCGTGTTGCTACCCTCCTTCAGGGCAGCCCCAGAAATCTTGCGCTGGTGTTCACTCCCTCTTGGGGATGGACCTGGCCCTAATGTGGTCACAGTGCCCTAAAGCACCCATGGTATCTCAAGGGAAAGCTCCTTTTTCCTCATCCTACAGCCCCCTCCACCACACTCGCTCTGGCGTTTGTCCGTGATGAGAAACCAAGCCATGCCTGCCTGCATCTCCCTTGCGTTATAGCAACCACGTGGCCCATTAAAACAGCAGAGGAAAACGCTGGCACCCCACTCATACAGCATTCCCACCACTGCTGACAAGTCGCTTCATAACAACCACAAACTGCCCCCCCCCCAAAAAAATGTAAGCAATAGACACACTGATATAATTGTCCTCACAAGCATTTGTGCATTAATTGCAACCTAGGACATGCTCCTAAAAACAGCTGCAGCTACCCAGCTGTCAACAGTCCCCTTTCCCTGCCCCAAACCCCATGCCCCACAGGGTCAGGATATGACAAAAAGGGCTTGGAGGCCAGTAAAAGCTCGCGCTCATAACTGCACGGACCGTAAAAGACCACCAGCCCAGCAGAACCCTCAGCCTACAGCAGTACACCACCATTGCATGCTCTACTACATATCCACTACTTGCTGTATCTCCTACCCACACCATCACAGGATCATGCAGACAAACCACTTCTCCTATTAAAAAAGAAAAGAAAAGAAAAAAAAACTCCCACCAACACACTCTTGCCAAGACTTGTACCTGCCTAAATTTCTTTTACTGCCCTCTCTCCAGACATGATAGTGCTCTTCTCCATGCCTGTTGGTCTGCACTTACCTGAAAATACCCAAATTGCTCATCCCGACGTTGCTTTTTGATGCAGTAATAGGCAACACCAGCACCAGCAGCCAGCGCTAGAGCAAAGCACAGTGCTGACAATGTGCCTGTGGCCACAGAGCCTGGAGACTGTGCCACGCTGTTAACCTACCAAAAGAAACAGTGGCCCAGTTAGTTACGACACTCCTCTGCCTGAGCACTGGGCTCACGAGTGGGTACTCTCCTAGCACAACCACCCTGCGTGACCTTGCGCATCCTGGCCAAAATAATGACACATGCCAGGAGATCATATGCTACAAAGCCAGTTCTTGGGACCACATTAGTGCCTAGTTTCTTCTCCCTTCCCAAGCCTGACTCCATTGAAACAGGACAATTTTTCCTCATTCACACTGTCAAATGCTCACCTTACTGATATGCACTACGGGCGGTGGTATCCTCAGTGGTTCCGCAATTGCATGAATGATACCGTTGAAAGCTATGATGTCCCAATCCACAATCATTGTGTCATTGATCCACTTGGAATCCTAAGCACGAGACAGATGATTTCACCCGACGAGAAAACCTCCACTATAGTCCCTGTCTCAAAGGAAACACAGTGAAAATCCAGGGATTTTTTTTAAAACCTCTTCAGAGGTCAAACTTACTGTGTGCTCTGTGTCATTCTCCACAATGAAGTCTGAGACATGGAGATTGTGTCCTGACTGGGAAGGGATGATGGTGCCTGTTGTGAGATTGAAGCTGAACAGCATGACATTGCTGGATGACGCATGGAGCTTCAGTTCTTCTCCTGTCAGCGTCTGAAAAAGAAACAGGGATGGGAGATGGCTGAGACAACTCATCCCTTCCCCTTTGTTCCTCCTCTGTGCATCTCCCATGTGGCCTAAGCCTACACGCTCTCCAAGGCCACAGGACAGCTCAGTACAAGAGCAACACGGCAAAACCACTACCTAAAGAAGGGGAAGATAATAATCCTTTGAAATACTCAAAGCTCAACTGGACAAAGCCTTCAGCAACTTATCTAAATCGCTCTGCTTTGAGTGGAAGGGTGGGGTAGAGTAGTGGCCTAGAGACCTCCAGAGGTCCCTTCTGACCAACATTCCTCAATCCTCCTCTTACTCCATTTCGCATCATCATAATGCCAACTTTGGCAAACTCCTGCTGCACTCTGGGGCTCTGATAGCTTGTCCCATGCCCCCTCATCCCTGCTTGCTTACCTCATTGTCCGTGAAGCCAGAATTCAATGGGACAAAGAGAGTTTTGGGAGTGGAGTCATCAGACAAATACATGAAAAAGTCCAGTCCTTCTTCTGTGTCATTGGCAAAATCAAGCAGCATCTGGAAAAGATGGCAGATCCTACTCATCAGAATCACAGACTCACAGAACGGTTGAGTTTGGAAGGGACCTCTGGGGATCATCTAGTCCAACCCTCTTGCTCAAGCAGGGTCACCTAGAGCATGTTAGACAGGATTGGGCCTAGGCGGGTTTTGAATATCTTCAGAGAAGGAGACTATCTGCATGCTGTGGGCAGCTCAAAGCCATTACCTCCCCACCCAGGAACTGCCCCAAGCCTTGGAAGGAAAACACTTGTGAATTTGCATTCTCCATCTAGCACATAGGCCAAACCACCCACTCCGTCCTGCTGTTATGCTCATCAGTCCCTCCCTCTGCCTTGTTCTTGGCTGCTGGCATATGGAAGAGCCAGGAGAGCATGGCTTACAGAATAGAAGGTGGAGAAACGAGCATGGTCTGCGAGCACATCCAGGAGTCTGCCACTGCAGAAGTACCCATCTCCCACGAACCCGTCACGGCAGGTGCAGATCACATCTGCAAAGAAACATCAAAGTGCAACTTTACTTGCCTGTGGTGGCTACACTCACCACCTCTCCCTCGACTTCCAGGTGCCTCTCAGTATATTCCTTCTCACCACTGGGAAGGGGAGAACGGGATCTCCCTGCCTGCCTGCCCAGCACCTCATTTGCTGCATGCTGTTAGGGCAGTTCTCTTCCGCTTGCCCTCAACATGCTTCCTGTGCCCGGCAGGCCTCTGGGAAATGCCTCACCTGATAATAAGGCTCTGCATTCTGCCAAGGGTGATACCATAACCATGACATGTCCTGCTTCTCTCTGAGCTTGCCAGGACACTAATCCCTGTAGACAGAACCTGTGCAACGTACACTAAGGGACAAGCTGCCCCAGAGAGCCGCATCACTGCCCTGCTGAAACGTGAGACTGTCCGCACATGCTGGCACGCGGCCACTCACCTTTCTCCCGATAGCAGAATGCATCCCAGGTCTCGCTCAGGTTGCTTCGGGAGCCGTAGTCCACAATGCCCACTCGATTAGCTCCACAGCTGGGATTGGGGTAGGCTGTGGGGTATCCAGCTGTGCCATTGTCCAGCCAACCCACCAAGCACAGATGGAAACCCATCTGGGAAAGGAAAACAGACCGTTAGATTAAAAATAATACCTCCAGCCCAGGTTTTCTGCCCTGATGCACACACCCTGTCAGACCTCTTCATCTCTGCCCTGACCTGTTGTGCTGCTGAGAGCTGCTGGAAAGTGGCCAGGGAAGCCCCTTCTGCTGCGCAAGCCTTCTGAGCCTGCTCGTAAGTGAAGTCGTACTTCTTTCGGAACGACTGCAGATGAAATACGCCCACAGTTTTATCTGCAAAATACCACGGCCAGGGACCATCAGCACAATACATTAAGCGAGCAATCATCCAGCCCGCTCCCTGGAGCAGTAGTGTGGCTAAGCTATCTGCCAGGTCCAAGCACAGACAGCACTGCCAGCTGAAGGGGGTCTGTCCATGCTGCATGGGAGGTGTGGGAGCCCATTACTCAAGGGAGTGTGAGGTGGGGGTACAACACAGCTTTCTCTGATCTTGTTGCCTTCTGGTATCATGAGGAAGTCAGTGCTTACTGACAATATAATCCCACTGGGCTTCATGCCTGCCAAACAGAAGCACAGAAGGACGACTCATCCTCCACCATATGACATGTAGAGGGACCGGGGGAACGTGAAGACCAGACCAAGCTAGAGAGATGAGTTTCTGGCCCCTCAGCCCTCCAACAGTCGATCTCCCCTAAGAAGAAATGCCCCAGCCAGAAGGTGAATGATAAGGAACTTGTCAAGGGAACGTCTGCATTAGCACTGCAGTGTTGAGCGTGCCCACCATGAAAGTGCAGGTCAGTGCAAATGGCCTCCCGATGACACTGCCCATTCTCTTCCAGGCACCGGTCTGTGGGGGGCACAGCCTCTTCCAGGCACTGGATCCCATCGCCAACATAACCCTGTTTGCACTCACAGCGCCGCTCATTCTGTGACACAAAGAAAGGCTAGCATTTGCATGAGTGTACACATGCAAACACGAGTCGGGGAATCTTATATCCATATGAAACTGAGATTAGCCTGGAAAACGCACCCACAGCCCACCAGGACCATGAGAGAACTACAAGAAATCACATGGCTTCTGCCTACCCCCACATTCTACTGCAGATAGACATGAACCAAACAAGGTTGCACTGATTCTATCACATGCTGTTTTTGAAAAATGGCTGAGCTTCAGGGTACATGGTTTGTGTTTCTTGTACTGCAACATGCTCCCAGGTCCACCTCCTGGCCTGTAGTGTGGTGTAGCTCCAGTTCTTCTGCAAGGATGGCTGGCATTGCAAAGTCTATTCTAGGGCACCCAAAACAGTCTAGGAGTGGTTAGCCACAACTGATACAGCTTATGTCCCTTGGGCAGTGGAATGGGGAGAAACAGCCCCAGCATAACATCAACAGGAGACTGTCACTGCAGCCTGGCAGCAAAACGAGGGCATCAGCCCTGCTGCCTGGCAGCAAGGGCCTGCAGGGTGAGAGCAATAGCTCAGGGGAACTGAGAAGGTGAGAGGTGTGGGCACTGAAATAACAAAGGACGCTATCGCACTGCTGGCCTCCTGCAGCCTGAAACATCCCGTGTCAGCTGCCTATGCTGGTCTCCCAGGCCTGCAGACCTCTCTGCAGGTATGGGATGTACTCACTGGCCCAGTGCTGATGCAGTTGGCATGCTGACTGCAGTCCCCGTTCCTGCCATCCATACATCTGTCTATGGGGTCACAGACGTAGCCGTCACCTTGGTATCCAGGAGTACAGGCACAGGACACGTTGACACCAACCTGTATGCAGTGAGCGTGCCTGGCACATCCCCCATTGTCTGGGCTGCACATGTCAATCACTGCAGGGGACAGAAGTATCAGCGTCAGGACTCTGGGTCACCGGTGAGAGCTGTCCTCTCACCTCCCTTTTCTCCATCAATCCTCCCCCCCCACCATTGAAAAGGGAGTAACAAGCTCCTGGAGACCAACTGCCAATACTTGGAGACCATTTAAAGCTGCATAACCAAAATGCCTTGCCAGGTCTTCTGGTGGTCTGACTGTCTTGCAAAGTATCCCACCAGTATAGCCCTACTCCATGAAGTGTCTGAGGATACGGCCACCCGCAGCCTTGCCGTGCTGTCTGCCTTCCCCTTCGCTCTCTACCCCTCTGCCCTTATGGCTCCACACTACCTGAGCACATTCTCCCATCTCCTTCATAGTGCAGGTTGCATTCACACAGGTTGCCGGAGCGGCAGGTGCCCTGGGGATGGCACGGTGGAGAGCAGATGGGCGTTGTGACTGAAAGCAGAACATAAACGAGTCAGTAAACCATATGCACACATTCCAAGGGCTGTAACATGGGAAAGGCCACCACTGCCAGTTTCTGCCCCAAGCCACCATGTTCTTTCCCTCTGTGCTTTTCTGCAGATGTCTTTTCATCTCCCACTCCCAAATCCAAAGCACAATTAGATATGCCTCAGGCCTTTGCCTCAGCTACTGCCCTCAACTTCCTCCCCAGGAAGTCTACTCTGAGCACCACCTGAGCTCAGGGGACTTAAACATGATCAAATGTAACTTCCATCCTCCTCATGACCCCAAGGCCCCAACCCTTGTGAGGTTCAATGGCATTAGCTAGATCCTAGGATGAGCCCAGCAATTGAGAGCTCATTTTTGGAGACATTTTTGATGGGTTGGCTGAACAACTGAGTTGCTTGGAAAATGGCCACATGGCACTGAGTACTGGGTAACAGTGAGTGTGGTAGCTAGGATTTTGTTCGGTGCAGGAGCTGCTACTCAGCAGTCCCAAAGAAACACTTCCTATCACTGCGGCATGACTGTCATGCTGTCCTACAGCAGGGCTGTGCCTGCTTTCCGCTCCGTCATGTCGGCAACCGTTCCTCAGGGAGACTCTCACTTTTTATCTGGGGTGCCTGGCCATGTCAGGCACAAGGCATGAGCAGCAGCCCAGGAACACGGCTTGCCCCTTGCACAGAGGGAACTGAGAGGCTGGGGCTTAGGCAGTGGTGGGGTTTGGCATCCCTCACTTAGTCTGATTTCGCAGTGTTCTCCAGTCCAGCCTTCAGCACAGAAGCAGAATCCATCGCCATGCAGGCCTCCATTGCACACGCCATTTGCAGTGCAGTTACACTCTGGGAGGAATGGACAAAACCAGTGTTACAGCATCTGCCTCGGTGGCAGTGAAAGATCACACTTAAGAGTGCAGGCCACGGGACAGTCACGTGACGGGAACGCTGCGTGTGTGAGCAGTGCGTGGAAGGCCGCCACAGCACTGTGCACGCATCCCTTCCCACTGCTGCCAGCCCCATTCTTTGTGGCACACCGTCTTCATACAGGAGGAAAAGTCTCTGCACCCACAAGCCCCCATCGTTTCCCTCCCCTGGGCACTCCTGGAGGTGCTCTCTCTCTCTGAGTCCCTGCAGCTATGAAGTCCTCAAAAATGTTCCCGGAAGCCCAGGGGTCTATCTCATAAGGTCCAGTTCTGGTGGGGTAAGAATCCATTTTCCTTCCCTTTGGCTTTGCCTCACGCAAGCTCAGGTCCCTACCGAGCACATCCCAGGACGGGCAGCTCTTCCAGTAAGGGGTTCATTCCATGACTTACGGACTTGTTCCCCAGCTCAAAGTGTGCCATAACGCTTACTGTCAGATTGGAGTTATTTACTGTATGCAGCAAAGGAGAAGGTGGCTTTGACCCTCAGGTCTTGGCAGAGGGATGAGGCCATTGGCAACATGGCTGCACCAGGCACACAGCTCTCAGCATAGAGCGCTCAGCCTTGAAACTGCAGCTAGAGTGGCTGTCCTGTAGAGAGCCCACATTGAGAGGGACAGTCCTGGAGACCTGACCCAGATGTTGTGGGACTGATGCACACATGACTGCACTGATTCCAGTAATGTAAGCTGAACACCGCAGGATCTTCCCAGAAAAGAAACGCGTAGGTCAGTCCAACACCTCCCACTTCTCCAAACAGCACAGTTGTCTCAGAAGCCCTCTGCACTGCTACTACTCCACAGAGGCTTCCCCCTTACCTCTACAGTGTGGCCCATATCTGCCTGGGGCACACAGCTCGCAGTTGGTCCCAATGAAAGCCTGGGTGCAGTTGCATCTCCCTGAGCCACCAATTTTGTCATCGCAGGTACCACGGTTACTGCATGGCGCTTCCAGCCCTCCTGGGCACACTGCAAATGCGGCACCATAGCGGTTAGGCAGTTAGTGACAAAGCAGTCCTGTGCTGGTGAGGAGCACCAGCTCCCTCTTTCAAGTCCTGGGCACCAGGCACCATATGAGCTGCCAGCTAAGGGGTGCTTAGACCACAGAACTTGCTTGGTTTTCCTTGAAGTAAGTGTAGCTTGGACTCCAAGCCAGGGAGCTCCCAGGACAAGACACCTTTCTTATCCCCTTGGAACAGAGGTAAAAGGGGCAAATTTGGCATAGTATTCCAGCCTGGGATGACTGGAATACTATGCTTTAACATGCTGGGTCAGTGCTGGCTGGCCTCATGCTAACTTGACTAGAGACGTATCCAAGGACACACCTGCCCTAGTAGGAAAGCTGCCCATGTGTGGAGCACAGATGCCTGGGAATGGTTCAGTACCTGAAACAACTGGGGGTGAGGATGTGTCTGAGAGCCACCTGCCTGCAGCCCTATGCCTGGGGCTGTCCACACGGACAGGCGTTTCTCAGAGGAAAAGGAATTCCCCACTGCTACACCGTCCATGCGCATGCAAAGCAGGCTGTTCTCTGCACAGTCTACAGACTGGGGCTCCTTCCTAACGGTAGCGTGTGCTAGGAAAGGCCATGACTCTGAGGGTTGTGCCCTCTTCTCCTCAGGAAACACAGTCGTGGATGTCAGAAATCAGTGCTAAACCAAAACCACCACCTTCCCATGAAAAAAAAGACCAGGGTGAGAAAGCGTCGGGGCTCTTACCCCGACAGTCGCGGCCATAGTGGTTCGCACAGCACTGAGGGACCCACTGGGGGGAAATACAGCTCCTCCTGCAGCCTCGTTTCAGAGGCCCCCTGGAAGAGAAGTGCCTTCTGAAGCGGTCCCACGGGGAGGACGGCCAGGATGGCCGCAACAAAGAGTTGTGACGGAACAGAAGAGGGTTTCTGAACAGCTGGTTTCCGTAATAGTAGCAGCTCTTGGTTTCCCCCTGTGAGGAAACAGGCAAAATACAGAGTCTGTCACATTGGTACTGGATGTCATGTCCCCGACTCTTTACCTTGGCCTCTTTTGTCTCACTCATTCAGTTTTATGACAATTAAGAAAGGCTTTTAGCTGGCAATGGGGCTGGTGACAAAGAAAACATGAATGTACCTAGGGATATGCCAGAAGGTGGTGAAAGACCGTGGGCTGTGCTACTACAGTGAGAGTGAAGTACAACCACTGCCCCCCAAGTCTGCTCGCTATCTCATCTCTCGATAAGCTACCTCCACTCAAGCAAACAGGCTGAGCTCTCTTGCTGTAAGACAACCAGAAAAATCCCCCGTGCTGCTGCAGGTATGAAATTGGATCCTTGCAGCTCCTGTCACCCATAGGGATGGGCCAACCTTGGAGGCCCCATGTTGTTTAGCCCAGGTCCTGGCCTAAGAGACCACGCAGCTCTTGGCAGGGCACCAACAACATGACCAAGCTGAGGGACCTTCCCACATGTAGACGTTCCTTCATTTTGCTGCTTAAACATGAGAAAGATGTGTGTATTGTTGCTGGCCCCGCACTGGGCCTCCTTGGCTGACAAAGCTATGAGCATTACCCGTTGAACTGAACCAGCAGGGCAGGGTGGCTCGAAGCCACAGAGTCCACAGCGCTCTGAAGATCCCTGCAGAGGGAAGAAAGAGACATCAAAAGAACTCAATATATATTTCTGCTTCTCTCGGCTGCTTGGAGCTTTGCTGAGGAGGAGCAGTGAGCCCTGCCCACATCCCTCTTCCTGGGCACAGGGACTGACAGACGGCACACATCCTCACTGGCAACATCATAAGTGCTTACCTGCAACTCAACAGAGATGAATTCATCACACCGAGATCCCAGATCTGGTGGTTCCAACAGCCTATCAATGCCATAAGCAATGCCCCCGTTGAACTCCATGTGCCTCTGGATGATCATGGCATTGCCATTTCCCACTAGAAGCTCCCCCTACAAGACAAAGCAAGCGACTTGTGATCCTCGCATATCTTACATCCTGGCTGCACAAACCAAAGGTCGTCCTTTCTGGTTGCCATGACTTCTTAATCATCCGAAAAACTCTCCAGAAACTCTGTGCTCTTGTCTACCCTCTCTTGCCTCAACCACCCTTCCCACTTGCTGTCTTTTATGGCTGCCTTTCCTAAGAAAGGGCCTCTGTCCATGCAATACATGTTCTATAAAGGTCATCATACCACGTGGCTAGCAACCTGGCCCTGCATGGGCAGGTACCACAGTCCTCTGCCCTTTTCTGCCAGCTGGCAGAGTCTTGAACCTCTCTCCAGGCCGGAGGAGTGGTGTGTCTCAGCCTGCAAGCTCCCCAACTCCATGTTCATTTCCCACTGGTGACTGACACAGAGCATCAGTCACCCTATGGCTGTTCCCAGGGACACTCGCTCAGTGGAAAGCAGAGTCCAGCATCACCACCACTCACGATTTGGGTTTTGCTGCAGCTGAATGAGACAGCAGAGCCATGCATGGTCCGTACAGATTCGAGCTGGGGCACATTACCAGCAACAATCTAAGAGGGAAAATGATTGTGAGACCAAGAAGGAAAAAGTACAGGAGGGAAGAGCAAAACTGGCAGTTCATATTTCTAAAAGGGGATGTTGTCCTGTGAGGACAGGGGTCAGCAGCCACACTGAATGGGGGGTGTGACATGGCTACATGTAAAGCCCATGTGGGTGGAATGACCTAACTCTGTTGGGTTAGTCCAGCTTCCTGAACAGTGGGAGAACCTGTTTTTGCTCAGTTGAACCCTTCCCTTGCTCATCACCTGTACAGACAGAAGGGCTAAGCCCGTTGTGAACTTTGCTACCTGTGGGTGATGTGGTTTCCCCATGCAACCGATGCAGGCAGGTTTTAGATGAACCACACTGCACCAGTGGTTGGTATCCAAATGGCAACTGCTTCATATGCTCAACTTTGGGTCTTCTCAAGACAACTAACATGCTATTTATTAGCATGTCCTATGGGGGCAAAATACTGGGCAAGGTCACTCTAGCATAATCATAGGAATGCAGTGGCACCACATGCCTTCAAGAGGCAAGACTCTGCTTGTTGCCACATTTACCTTTGCATCTCTGATCATGTGTGCTTTGAGGTAGGAGGCCAGTATGTCCCGATGCTCTCTGCGGTACAGCCATTGCTGCCTTTTCTCCGAGAGGGCATTAAATGCAGCATCTGTGGGCCACAGCATGGTGAAGGGTCTATGCAGCGGGTCATTAACCAGTGGCAGCAGCTCTGCGTCCTGTCCACAGCAAGAGGGGAAACAAAGAAAAAGCAACAAGCCAAAACTGAACATGCTCATGTTCAGCCAGGTCCCCATGCAATGGCAGGGATCAGGCAGCTCACCTTCAGCAGCTTGCTATAAATGGTGTACCCAAAGGCCTCTGCCACCTCTGTGATATTTTGCTGTAGAAGGAAAACAAACAAACCAACGTCACTAAGAGGCTTCAGGAGAAAAGCCACTATGTCAGTTTTCCTTGGGTCACAGTCCCTTCCCACAGGTAACTGCAGCAGTTCTGCAGAATATTGAGAAGATCCATCACAGAGCTCAGAGTGTCCAGTATAATTCAGTATTCTGACTGCTGAGTTAGAGGCTAAACTAATTCCTCACAGGAAGTGCAAACCTCCCTTTCCACGCATGGGCAGGCATCAAGTCAAACCGGCTCTAATCTTCATGTGGAAATGAATGTGATTCCCCCGCTGTGCACGGAAGCTGACTTTTGATAGCACCCGTGTTTGACTCCGTGCAAGGGATTTGTCTCTACATGGCAGGGGGGAGACGGGTGTCCCTTCTGGGACCCGGAGCAGGAGTGCAGGGCAGAAAACAGCCAGTAAACAACTACAACAGTTAAACATGATGACAAATTTCTGTGTCATCATCATGCTCACTGATTTGGCCTGAGAAGTGCTGACATTCAGGAGCCACCACTTTTTGCATTCATTCTGGCTAGACACTATTACAGTGAAAGCTGGGATGACTTTTAGCACTTTTTACACCGTTTAGACTTTGTAGAAAAAGAGCATGATGGAGATGACCCTCTGCCTACAGCCAGTCCTGTTCCCTGATGATGGATTCTGAATCCTTTTGACCCAAATACACTATGCTGCAAATGCTGTCACTTTCAAAAGCCAGACCCATGCCCTCAGACACCCCTTATGCAAACAGGAACATGAAAAGTGGAGCATCTCATGCAACCTTACAAAGAGTTTATCAGTGACAGCAATATCAGAGCAGTTAGGGGTGTGAGGAGAAAGATCTTAGTCCTGTCCTCAACATGGTGGTTATTAGGGCACAGCTATTGCTTGACATTTACTTGTGAGATCTTTGAGGAAATGTTACGGTCCACCAGGTCACTTGGAATGAGGATCTTGTTGATGAAGTGGATGACTCCATTCACGCCAATGATGTCGCCAAAAACCACTGTAGCTTCCCCATTGAGATAGATGCTATTCTGAGAGAGAAGGGATGCGATGAGATGCTCTCGTCCAGAGCACCATGCTACAAGCCATCTGCAGGCCACGGAGCAAGTCACTCGCCATAGTTGTGGTGGCCTTTAAGTGACAGCAAAAATGAGCTCCTGCTAAACAGGTCAGGGAAGCAAACTGTGGCAGAGAACTACCTCTTTTACCGCAATCTTTATTTTATGGCCTGATAAAGATGTAATGGACTCCTGGGCTTCCAGGTCGCTGGACAGCAATTTCTGGCAACCCACCATGTGGTAGCGAAGCAGCTCCCGGAGGAGTCCTCTGCTCTTCCACTCCTCAAACTATGGAGAGAAAATAGGACCACTGAGATCACGCTGGGGGCACTTTGCCTTGGAAGAGGTTGGTGGGGGGGAGGGTGGGGATTGGAGAGGGCAAAGTCCTAATGAGGGAGACCTAGACTGCGCTGAGCCCTTTTGCTTGGCCTGTCCCCTCCGACCTATCCCTGCAGGAAAGCCAATCCCCTAAAACATGCCAAATGCAGAAATCCATTTGAGAGCTTTGAGAAATTTCAACGTGACAGCAGAATTCAGACCCTTTGATGAAGGACAAACGTTTACATTGACTCAAGCAAGCAGTGCTCAGGATACGTTGTCCTTAGGAATTGTTTCTTTACTGACAGTAAGGGTGGCCCGTGGGGAAAAGGTTGGGACTAGTGGTATGAAATCACATGACAGGAGTTGCCAGTGATGGTATTAGGAACTTCTGTTACACTGACAGAAAAAAAGCTATTGGTCAAGGACCTGTTTTATAAGGTCATGAATAAGGATTGCTCCTCCCTCAGGTCTCCATCTGCCCCAAACATCTGCTTGTTGAGACTAGAGGGAAGGGACCAATGGAAGTGGGATGGCAGGGCCTGGGGACACCAAGCAGGCATAAGAGGTCTTCATCACAGATACCCTGAAGTCTTGCTGCTACCAGCCCCTAATAACCTTAAGCAATTGTAATCACCATGCATCAGCAGTTTGGCATGGTGCCTCTGAGGACCACGAGACAGGGGCTGCAGAGCCTCTGCTGACAGGTCTCCTTACAACAGGGACCATGTCTGCCCAGAATGCCTCTGCAGCGAGCCAACATGCAAACCTCTGTTCTTACACTGATGGAAAACGGGATGCACTTAATGCTCTTAGCTGAAGCCCCTTTGCCTCATTTCACTTTGCTCTGAGCAGCGCCCAGAGGAGACATTGCCATCACTGCGGCTTGCCAAACACCTGATACTGCTTGTGATGAGGGGACACTTACCGTTGTGGTGTTTCCTATGAGATCTGTCTGTGGGACAAAGACAGTGAAAGGCCCTGCCCCGCTGAGCTCCTTAATCTTTTCCGCCTATAGCAGAGGAGACATTTGCAGGAATGGAAAAAAAGCACGGTTCCAGTTAGCAAGACCCTTTGCAGAAAACACTAGATGGGATTTACAATGTGCAGACAAGGACAAAGTTGCTTTTCACCAACCAGTATCATCTTAAAGAACATGGAGGCGCCTTCAGTCCTTGCAAGCTCCTTAAACAAAGAGAAACAGCTCATGTTAGCAGAGTCCCATCCACTGAATCCCGGCCAGCCAGCACAGCGACTTGCTCTTTCCATTCTAGGTCTCTCTCCCACCCCAGCAAGACACTGGTTCTCCAGATATATGACAGCGATTTTTCCCTCCCTCCCTTGGAAGAGCCAGCACTATGGGCACAGATGACAAAGCAGGTAGTGACCTCTGCCTGGGCCTTTTACACTGGAGATACTACAAGATGGAGAGGGCAGGAATTGCTAAGAGATGGAAGCTGGCTGCTTCTGCAGTGGCTGCCTCAGAGGTTGAACTGCCTCGGTGTTCAAGGGACATCTCAAGTACTTCATGAAACACCTGCTTTAGCCTCTCCGTGCTGCCACTCTGAGTTCTGGGATGACGATCCCAGACTGGCAGACACAGGCTCAGCAGGGCAAAATCTCTGTTTACCACAACTAACTTTCAGTAAAAGCAGAAACACAAAACTGAGCCCCCCTCTTCAATCCCGGCCATGCTATGGGCATGGCAGCTTTTTGTTTGCCTTTACCACAAAAGTTCACCAGTTTGCCCAAGGACAGCTGTTGAATTGGCAACAGAGCCAGAGACAGACTGCAGCCCTCCAGCCTGGATCCCATGTCCCTGTGTGGCCACAAGTGACACCTGCCTTGAGCCCACATACTGGGAGAAGTGGGTTCCCTTGGGGACAAAAATAACTCCCATTTGCTTGTCGCATTAGCAGTACAGTGTCCTGGAGGAGTGACCAATGCTGCCAACAGAGCAGCTTGTCAGAGCAGTCACATCACAGCTCCCTTTGGGGCAAGGGCACTTTACCGTGAGCACTCTCTCCCAGTCAGCACCCCAAATACACCTAAAATTTATGGGTAGGTCACTTCAGAATATCTTTCTTCATTCCTCCACCACATACATGTGTTGATATGGCACTACAGGTTAGCTCACCTGCAGCTTGGGCTTGGAATGGGGAGAATGGTCTGCTGTGGGGCAGGTGGCCTGAAGACAGAAAACACCATGCATGCTTCTCACCTGATACACTTTGCCGTGGCAGGTGAAGCCATCTCCAACACTGTGCCAAAAGCAGGAGCAGTTTCGAGTCCCAGGTCCTGTGTACCTGCAGAGCCCAAAGGGGCTACAGCCTCCGTTGTTCTAGCAAGAAATGTAACGGGCCTGCATGTAGGTGCATCACCAGCAATTTGGTGATTTGCATGCAGGAGCTGCTAACTACTTTGAGCCCAGTGAAAATGAAACAATTCCCTCCATCTGTACAGCACCTTAGAATAAATACTGCCCAGTTCCCCAAGGGCATATCACGCAAAATCCTACCACAAAACAAGATTTTGGCACTTCCTTACTTTAGAGGCAACAGTCATGACAAAACCCATGATTCAAAGAGATTTTTTTTAACATGGCAGAGATGGTATGATCTTTAGCTTTTGAGCAGAAAAATATCCACACTCCACACAAAAAGGATGTAAAGGAACAAGTTATATATGAAAAGCCCATGTGCCTCTGTGTCACTGGTTCTGCGCTGCTTCTGTCACAAGAGGGGAAACCCCCCCCCCCTTAGTGCCAGGTGGTTGAGATATTTGTGGATCAGTGTAAGAGGCAATGGAAATTAAGCACACCTGGAAGCCCCTTAGGTATGTAAAAAGGCAAGATAGCCACCTCTAAAAAATGAGGCTAACCCTGTTCTTGTTAACTCTTGGGAGAAAAGGACACTCCTAGGCTTTGGTTTTCACCCCAAGTAATAGCAAAGTGCAGACAGACCTGTTCACACAAATTGATGGGGTTGCACCGGCTCACACCATCCCCACTGTAACCAGGAAGACAGTTGCAGGCAACCTGGAGGGAGGACAGATGTTTAGTTTGAATGCTTGGACCCAAAAAAGAAACTATGAAATGGCTGAGCTGGATGGAAAGCCTGTGGGATAGCATTCACCACACACTCCATTCCCTCATGAATAATCAAGCCTGTGTCAACAACAAAAATAAGCTTAGACTGTCTCCAGCCTCCAGAAAGCAGCCATGCACTTCTGTAGAAACAGCTATCTTTTCATGCCTTTCCCAGGCAGGTTTTCGATGTGGAAGGTAATAAACACAAGGCAGAGCACTGCCACGGAGAGGACTGTCTTTGAGAGAAGCACACAGCTTTGACAGCTTCCATAAAAATGTTGCCCAGGTGTCCCTCTCAGGCACCTACCTTCCTCAGGCCTGTTTTAATGCACTCAGCATTGGTGTGGCACCCCCCATTGCTTTCGAGACAGGGATCAACTTCTGTAAAACAATAACATCACATTACAACTGAGGGATGTCCAAGGCAGCTGGGAACTGGACCCAGAGAAGTATGGGCGAAGGAACAGGGAGGATCTTCCTACCCTAGGAAACATCTTGGTGGCAAAGTGACTTGTTCCTTTTATGACTCGTAACAGGGGAGGAATGAGGAACCATTGCAAGTTCTACTCCTAGGATATCTGGGTCTCTGAGTTGTGATAAATCCACAAGCAGAAAATCCCACATCTGCCTGAAACTGCTCTAAAGGATATGAGAGGACTGAACTCTTCCACACAGCTCCATCCTCATTTCAGGGTACTGCCTTGAGAGACTGTCCTCACCCTCTGTCTCTTGGCCTCCCCATGACATGCACCAGAGCAAGAAACCTCTCAGGATTGTTTTTGGCAGTGCCTTCGTACACTGGTTTGAGGCCATCTAGCAAGATGGTGCTAAGGGCAGCATGGGCTCTCTTCCTGGTTTTAGGCAGAGCTATGCCAGAACAGTGATGATCACTTCACTAATCATGACCTGGGGAGAAAGCTGAGCATATATACACAGGTACGTGCGTGCACGCATGTGTCTGTACACACATCTTGACAAAAAGCAGAAACAAGGTTGAATCAAGATCAGCCAACATCTACTGATTTTGAAATAGGCACTGCATGAACAGACTGAAAGGACAACGAGTGATTCAGTGCTTTAACCTGCCTGAAGTTCCTTCATGCATGGATGATGCCCATCACCAAAACAAGCACTGAGAGCTCACCCATGCAGAGTGTCCCATCTCCAGCGTAGCCTTCCTTACAAACACAGGTTCTCTCTCCTGGGGACACTTTAGTACAAACAGCATGTACAGAGCAGCCACCATGATCAATAGTGCATGGATCTATTTCTGCGATCAGAAACAAGAAAAGTAGAATCAGCTCAGAGCATCTAGGGAAGATGAACAGTACCAGAATGATCGTCCATCTTAACAAAAATCACATCTTATTAAAATCCCTTGGCTTCTCAATAAAATGATGCCTTTAAAGGCACTGTGCCTCATCCGGATCTGAGAGAGGCCAACCCAAATGTCATGCTAAGCTTAGATAACCCCCAAATTGGACTAACAGGTCTTCCTGTCACAGTATTTGCTCACTGACAACTAATGGTTAGACCAGAAAGATACATTTTCCTGCATAATGTAAATGTGTTTTTGCCTTTTTTCCCCCCCTCACTCATTTTCAAATACTGACAATACTGAAAACACACTGTGATATCTTCCAGTGTTTTCATTTGTTTTTTATGATGTTATTGCTTTGAGTGTAACTTTTCTGGGTTAGCTGTTTCTGACATAGACCCAGTTTGTATGTAGCTCTAGAGCAGTATCCTGAAATCCTAACTGGTTTTGGCACAACTGCTGCACTGCTTTTACCTGACTTTGGCATAGGCAACAAATAGGAGTGGGCAGAAAATTCTAGGGAATTAAAACCTCCACATTACACCAGTTTAGGGCCAAAATTATTACATTTGCCACCATTGCCCTGAACTAATACAAAACATACATGTGCCTTCCTCTCCACAAGCAGTAAGAATTGCCCTGCTCCACCTTCCTTACTCTTTTTCCCCCTGTCGTAAGCGTAGCAACATCAAGATCATACTGTATAAGGCTCTGGACTGAGAAGCCTCTCTACTGAAGCATGGCAGACTTAATGGCGAATGGCTGGGAGGAAGAAATTTGAATGATCTCTCTCCAAGCAACATCATGCCATTCATTTCAGAAACAAAACCCTTCCATTTGTGTAACTGTGGCACTTGCAATACATTTGCAAAATCTTGCCCATGCTTTCTGGGCATACCTGTGCAATGGGTCCCATTCCCTGTGTATCCAGCAGAGCAGGAGCAAGTAGGTGGGGAGTCTGCTGAGCCATTCAGGCAGCTGAAACAAGCAAGGGAAAAACAGTCACTGATACTGTCTCCTGATTTGCTCTGGTAATGGGCAATGCACACTACACAAGTCCAGTATGTGGAAGTTAAGAGTCCACAGTGAGATGAGAGACTGGAAGAGGAACATGTCTGCAGTTACTGAATATTTCTTTACAGCACCAAAGAATCAATCCAAACATGTCACCTGGAGCGCAACAGGCATGCTGGCAAATACACCCAGAACGGGGGCTGTGCTCAGCTGAGGAAGTGTCCTGCCATTTCAAAAGGTCCTAAATACCCACCTAAATATGTAATAGCAGCACTGAAGGAGGACACCACTCTCCATGATGGTTTGCCAGAGGTTTGCCAAAACCAGAGACTGTCTCCTGTAGCGCTCACAGGACACAAGCACCTTGTTTCTAGGTTTGCTCTCTTCTCTCAGCTTTAGCTATCCATGCACCTCCTGGTCACAGAGAGGCATTGGAGGGCTCAAGCAGCTGTGAGTGGTGGCTGAGAGCTCTGTGATACCCAGTGACTATCTGGCAGCACCTCAGAAATGAACCTGTGGCTCTAGAGAGTCACATACAGATCTGTTACACACCATTTGGAGAGCATCACTTGGCCCCACTAAAGTCAGCAAGGAGCAAAACAAGCCAGCATAGCTCCAAGCAACTCTTTGCCCATCCATGGGACTCCAGGGAGGATTGCAAGTTGCAACATGCCTGAAGAGATCCCTCTGCTCAGCGGGGCCTGAATGACAACGCAGACCTACTGCCTACAACCTGGGCCAGACAGGTTTGATGAAGGTTCCTGTGGGTCATGTTGAACCACCACCAACAGCTGGCTAAGGAGCTGGCGTCAAGGCACTGGGCAGTGTCTCACACCCTGCACAATGCACCTTCACCATGCCTGGTACAGGGAGATGGCTCGGTCCTGACACCAAAAAACAGGAGAGCAGATAATGGAAAGCAAAGGCAGCAAGAGGAAGTCATCTCAGCCCATGGGCCTGTATAATTTCTTGTCAGAGGCAGGCAAGACAGAGAGGGCTTGTCCGTGGCTGTTTGCTTTGCTCTATGAATGAGGCCAGACTTGGAGTGCTCTGCTTTCTCCTATCCTCCTATGGAGGAGGAGCTCGGAAAGAAATTTTGCTCAAACATACAGAATCCTTGGGCTTTCAGGACCAAAAAGAGTTCTCACAATGGAACGGACACTTACACATCTTTAATGAGCCCTCTGTGAATCCCCAAACACTAAGTCATCCAGCTGTAAAACAGATACACACACACATTACTTTCTCAGATTTACCCGGTCCCTTGGCTGTACTTACTTGGCCATCTGATGACAAGTGTTATTGCATAAGTCAACCTCGATCACTGCAAGAGAAAACACAAAAGTGACTTGGGATTTTCAGTTTAGCACTTGCTCAATCCATTTCTGTCGTCTAGAGTAAGGGACCCTGCAGAATAGCCTCATTACTCTGTTTGTGGTGCCCTGATTGATGACGGGACATCAGCAGTTACGTTAACTCACATGTCCTGCATGGTGGCAAGAGAACCCTTACGGGATTTATGTTCTGGTGCTGTGCAAAGGAGCAAATTCTACTATCTGGGCTACTGGTTCAATTCAATCCTACCTGCATGGCCTCCACATTAGTAGGAATGAAGGAAGGACTGAAACCTCATTAATCCAGAATGACTACAGGGTCATTTGGCTTTGTCTCATTTGAAGTAAAAAGATGCACTTGTTTCACATTTAGACTTTTTACATTCAGACTAGACAGGACAGCTTCACCCAATTTCCATCTCTAAATGCCTGCAAGACACCTGAGTTCACTACAAACTCAATCTTTGGGTATAATCCTTTAAAATTTCAAAGGAGATGCAGGAGCTTCTGTTCCCCCCACCATGATTGTAACCATACTGCCAAATCCCAGAAACACTCATCTTTGAAATATTACTTTGATACACAATGACAGATATGCAGTGACAACTGCAGCCCCGAGTTTGCCTAAATCAATGAATCTTAGAGCAGAAAAGGGAACTCAGCAGACAAGTTGGGGCACTCTGAAGGCTCCAAATCAAGGTCTGCTACCTTCTTGGTCAAGTAACAGGAACTATAATCAACCCAGTTAGGCTGGGAGCTTCCCTCTCTCTCCGAGGGCTTGAGATGCCTCAGATTCTCTGTGGAGACAGAACCAGGTGATATACTTTTCCCTACATAAGTTTAATTCAAATAACTCCAAAGTCAGGGCTCACATGTTGATGAGAAAGGCACACCACAAAAGCAATTCATGCGCAGGACTGAGTTACCGCAGTCTGATAAACTTTCCATAGGATGCAAGCATTTACCATAGGCCAAGAGCACATGCAGTCATAGTCACCTGGCTCATATATCACAGAATTGCTCTGGAAACCAAAAGGAATCACTCACATCTCTCTACCAGAAAGGCAATATTACACCACGGGCCCCTTCAGGTTCACATACTTTCTCGGCAGGTAGGGCCCTTCCACCCTGGGAAACACTCGCAGCTCCCATCCCCTTGTAGTCCATCGTTACATACACCATTGTCACAGGCACATTCTGCAGGGGAAAAACAAATGCTCATCACTGTCAAGCCAGGACTGAAAAGCAGAGACAAACTGCTCTCTTGCTGGCTGCTGTGTTCCTATGTTCACAGTCCAAGGCCCGTAGCTGCCATAAGGAACACGCTGCAGGAGTATCCACTCTTGCTCCCTTGCTATCAGGCCAAAGAGCCCAGTGCCAGACCCTCTTTACTTTCTGTAGTTTGGGTGGCAGCAGGATGAGTGGCACACTACATCAGTCACGCCTTGGTTTGCAGATGAAAAACAGAGCCACCACAAGTGCTCACTCCCACTTTCCCCCTCGCAGTGACCTGCCAGCTTTTACCATGTCTAGGAGGTCTTGGGACATTTTTTCCCTCCCACAATCTCTCTAGAGAGAGGAGATACAGCCCCTTTTCTCCCCTTGTGAAATAACTGTAGTCACAAGCTGCAAGAGCAATTGCTGTCACCTGCTTTGCAGTCAGCTCCGTATCGGCCCACTTCACACATTTCACAGGCAGTGCCATGGAAACCCTCCAGGCATCGGCACTCTCCACTGCCCTCAATGCCGTCCTGGCATTCCCCGTTCCCGGAGCACCACTGGCCTGGCTTCCCTGGGCACATCTCGCACATATGTCCATAGTAACCTGGGCAGCAGACAGACCTCTAAGAAACCAACAAGAACAGGTTAGAGTGAGCCACTTTGTGCAGCACAGATGAGGTAGCAAAAGCTCCAGGGTCACATGCTTTCTTCTGGAAGAAGAAGCTAGCAATCAGTTATGACCAGACATGAAGGAACAGATGCACACAGGCAGGTTTCTTCCTTACATCCACTCACAATGACAGTGCATACACATACACTCATCTGCAAAAAAAAGTTGCGTTTTGGAAAGATGAGAACATGTAGAAAGTCTGCTTACACCAACTCCCAGCAATACCCTTAATGTCTAGAGTGGTCACTACATGGAGAAAATCAAGAGACAGCCCCTAAAAATCACTAGCAAATCAATACAAAAAGGCACCGTCTTTGTTAAGATTAAATAATGCTACCTTCATGGATGTCTTTGATAGGTACCAGTATAAAATATGTAGCAAATGCATGAAAGAGGACCTGTCTCATTCTTCTGTGAGAACAGGTTGTGAAAAGCGATTATAAATGACCATTACTCTGATTCCAGTTAGCACTGCTCCACGGAGCTGCTTTCTGATAGCATCCCCCACGTGGGTCTGCCTCTCTGCCAAGTCCCTGTCAGTCCTCCCGACCCCAGAATGGAGCTCTCTGCAGCCCAGAGCCTCATTTAATGGTCTGCACTGCCAACTGAGCAAAGTTGGCCATTTCCCCTGTAACACAAATGTGTCCAACTGCCTCTCTCTCCTTCTCCTCGCTCTATCATTCCCACAAAACTTCCTAGGGAGATGCTTCAGTGTCTAAAAAGGGTCAAATTCACCCAAGCTTTCCCCTTAGCATTCCCTGTTCAAGTGTTTTCTCCTGGCACTTGCACAAAAACGGTGAGAGTATAATAACTGCGAGACCTTCTGCTCCTCCTTTCAGGTTGTCTCCAATTAGTCATCAGGTATTAGGAAAGGCATATGCACAAGCAAAATACCATCATTCATATCTCATTTCCTTAGGAAACCAAGCTGCGAACATTCAACTCCTTTTCTTCCTCTTTGCAACAAAAACCAAAGCAACAATACCAAAGCAGTGGACCTCAATTCATCACTGTGCAGACATTTCCGCACATTTGTTTTTTCTCTGGTGCCCTCTATCTCCAGGACAGAGACCAGCTTCCTGACAAGCATGGTGTCAGCTACACAATGGCATAGATTCAGCCAGGTCTTTAGCACAGGCTGTATTTCAGTGGCTGTATTTCTAACACCCACCTTGCTTGTGTCAAAGTGAACGCAAGGCAAATGTTTTTCTTACCAGAGAAACTTTTGCGCAGGTGAAATAGCAGCCGAGTGTTGTTGTATGCCAAGAGCGTAATTCACAGCGAGGGAGATTCTTGCTTCCTGGAAGTTCCTGCAGATAGAATTAACATAGATACCTATATAAAATATTACAATATTTAGACAAACAAATCATACATTATAGTGCATATAACAGATGGCAGTGATCTTGCCAAACAGAGGAATAATGATTTCTGTCCCACAGGAACAGCCCTAAAAATTTGGGCATCCTAGAATGGAAAGCAATTAGGCATCTCTAGGCATGGTGTAAGGTGTGTCACCGTATTATTATGCTCTATTTTTTCACCTGTCCCAAATCCATGGTATACATCTTAATATGAATGCGGAGAAAACTAATAGGTGAAGTTTTGGCATGGAGTAAATAACGTCACCTCAGAAGCCAGATGTTGCTGCTATGCAGTTCATGGCCAGCACAGGGAGGAAACGCTTAGTCGTTTTCCTCTCTGGAAATATTCGTCACTTGCAAACAAAGCAGCAAACTGCAGGCACAACCAGTCCATCTGCGTGAACACTTCAGCGGTCTGGGCTGGGAAAATCACTACTACTCATACCCCTAAACTGGCTTTCCTTAATAATAATCTCAAAAGGGTAAGAGATCAAAATCTCTTCCCCACTGTTTTCCCAAGGAATTTGGCAAAATGGTCCCACGCATCAAAGAGAACAGCATCTGGGTGCAGACGGCGTTGTCATGACCCGCTGTGCCCATCCGCTCTATGGGAGACTCGCCAGCGTTCACTGACGTGTAGCCATCTCCCCGACCATGCTTTCCCTGAAGACAGACTGTGGAAGACTGGCTCCCTCATACGGGAACGGAGCTGCCCTGGGTTTGTCTCCCAAGAGGCGACTGGCAAGGGAAGGCTTTCTGGGAGGTGAACGTGGTGCTGGCGGGGGGGACCACCCTTCTCTCTCCCTTTATGGAAGTGCTCTAAAGGTCCTTTCTTTTTGGTCTCTGTTGCCCTCCTCTTCTTCAGGTTCAATAACGCACACATCTCTGCAGTGACAGAGGTGCACTCCCGACACCTCTCTCCCACCTTCCAGAGCTTCCTGGTGCTTTGCTTTATATCCGTGAAGTGCAGTTACAGATCCCCCTCAGATTGGCTGCTTTTCTAAGACGCTAAATGGATTCACCTCTAAAGGGCTCCTGAAACTCAGGCAAAGCATGGACATCAGCTCTGTAAAAAGCTCCATGATTCACATTTGTCTTTTTACTGCATAAACCTCCTTCACCTTCCCCTGGTTTTGCTTTCTCTTACAAACTTTCATGATGAACAAGCTACAGGACGTATTTTTACAGGTATTGAGATGACATCTATACAGCAATAAAGGAAAATCAAGGCACTATCTGCAAGCAGTATATGAGATACCACGTTAATCACAGACTCACCACAAGAACTGATCCAGAAGGACACTTGATCCCCTTCTCACACTTGCCACATCTTGACTAGGACACAGAGAACAGACAAGTCACGTGTGTGCCCTCCACCTATGTCACACCACGAAACTAATCTTGAATTACAAATGCTGCTGCACAGGTTGCTGGCTGAGACAAAAACCCACATATTTATCTCCATGGCTCAAAAAATCAAAAGAAGAAAAGCCACAATGCGTGTCCCTCAGGTTCTGGCTGCAATCAAAGGCTTCACGCGAGGTCTTACTTTTGCACTCTGGTGGTGAGACTGTACCGCAAAGCAAAGCAGAAGAGATTTCAGTTACATCTCCCCAAATCTCTCAGCTGGAGTAGGGCTTGCCATAGGCCCAGAGTTTCTTCATGTAAAGCTACATATATTTTGTTGTCTGATCTGTAACAGGATAAGCCTGCCTCGGTCTGACCCTACAATCTTCAAGCGGCCAAGAGCCACAAGACATGCAGGGATTGGACTCTGGCCATTACACCCAGGCAGGCCACAGCACTTCCTAGGACTTCTGCAGTCATAGCGTGCAAAAACTGGGCTGAATTTGGCTTCCACAGGTGAGCACCTGGGAGTCCCTGCACCTGTCTGAGCTGTGGTTGGCACTGTCACAGGAGTCCCAGCAAGTAAATTGAACTTGATCTGCATAGGAGCTATGTACAGCCCAAGAGCTGCAGATCTGCTACGTTCAGAAGTACTGGGTTTGAGGCTAAGTGGTGTCAAGGCTCCATGGTGCCCCACTTCATACAAGGCAGGGCTGCTCAGCAGCTCATTTGGGGCCAGGCTATTTTGTCATCCATGTGAAAGAGACAAGGTAGGTCTTCAACTGTTCATCAGTCTGGCTGGTTTGGGAGCTGGAGAAACCCTGTGAGATAGCGCTCATTGGTAAACATCATTACCTTTTGTATGGTGGTGGTATTGGCAGTGCAACGATTCTTCTGTATCTGGAGGACCTGTGAAACCCCAATTAACATGCCATTCTTCGTCTCAAAAAAATTTCCATCCAAAGGAATATTATTGACGAACTTCTGCAAAGGAGAAGGAAAGGGCTGAGACAATGACCCTCAACTTGCACAGGCTGCCATCAGACAGCCACAGTCTAGAGACCTGATGGATGTCCAAAACAGACATGAGTGTCTCCAGCCACCAGCCTTAGAAAGTGATAAGTCAGTCCTATCATCAAATGGCAGAACAGTCTTCCCTCCTTACCTGGGTACCGTTTTGGTAAAACATTAGCCAGTAGGAGAACCCTAACATGGTGTTCTTATGGATTCCACTTCTCAAGTCCATAGGGAAGAGCTTCTCTCCCAGTACAATATGGTACTGCACTGTCTCAATGTCCTAAATCCACAGAAACACAAAAGTTAGGCTGCTCTTGACTTCCTAGACTGCAATTAGATAGTCAGAGGTATGTCATGAGAAGAGTTCCTAAGCCATCCTAACCATTAACTAAGCCCACCGAGCCCAATAACTTCTCATCATAACCAATAATAAATTACACTTGATTACTCTGTTACTAGATGAAGCCATAAAGGTTCATGGATCCTTTCAAAAAGTTAAAAACTGCTACTCATTTGCCAGGAGGAGGGGTGCCATACATCCATGTACAAATCTACTCATAAATTTGCATTTGGAGTCCAGCTCCTCTATTCAGCTCCCATCGCAATATCCCAGGAAACCTCCTCATTCCCCTCTGCCACATTTCTCCTACTTTTTTTCATCAGATATGCTCCTCTGCTCCATACTCAGATCTACTGAACTCAAGTTTAGGATTTGACAGTATATATGTCCTTGCAATTACCTCAATACATATTCAGACTGTATGCAAGCAGTGAGCTTACCAACTGTGTCACATTGGCAGCATGGCAGTACTCCTCAATGGAATTATTTCCAGGAACAAATACTGTATATTTTTCAGAGGATTCAATTTTTCCAATGAGTTCATATTGCTATAAAATGTCCAAACAGTCATATTAGCAATTACACTTATATTCACTAAAGCCAAATTGCAGGTAAAATCAATTACAAAGGCAAGAGCACTGGAAGAACTGCTTGAAAATTGGATATTACAAAATACAACTTTCACTCAGTCACACATGTCTAACTGCTTGCTCCTCTCCCTAGGTTGACATTAATGCTGTTTCTTGGTTATAAGCAAACCTTCTTTTTTTTATCGGTTTCTCTGCTGTATTCAAGCAAGTCAGTCTGCCTGTTGCAGGCTGTCTGCCTGCAGTAGGCAGGTCATTTTCTACTGTAATAACATGCCAAAGATATAAAGAGAGATCTAACTATGAGTATATAACCACTTGGCTGCTCAACAGAACGTTTCTAGAACATGATGTTGGCATGGTAGGAAACACGGATGGTCTCCCCTTTTCTCACCTGGTCGCCCATGTTTAGGCCCATCTATACAAGGTAACTTGGACAAGAGAAGATTGTGACAACCATGATTCAACAGAACTCACACCAGCTACTTACCTGTAACAACTCTTTGAATGTACTGAACGAAGTGACTGTGTCGAGCTGTTTCTGCAGATCTGGGGGACTCGGTGGGATATCTCCTACAGGAGGCAACAAAACCTGTGGGAAAAGTGAATTCATCAATTAGGTCAGGCAAGGGACTTGGGGGGAAATCACACTAGACTCCTGCCCTGCTTGCAAGAAGAATAATTAGAAACGGCCTCACAGCATTATTCTGCACTAGCCTTAACTCTACGTCTATCAGCCAAAAGAAGAGGAACTCCCCTGCTGCTTTGGAGACAAATGCTCTAAATGTTAAATGCTGCTGCACAGGAAACATCTGTCAGGACCTCGTGACAGTTAAATGTATTTTTGTCTTTGCCTTCCTAACTGTCTATACACATATTCCTTCTTGCCCCCATGACTGATGATGGAATGCAAATGTGTTGCAATAACCACAACATTTCCCAATATTGCATATACCAACGTACCTTACTGAGGACATGAATAATGCCATTGGTGGCAGGGATGTCACTGACCACTATACTTGCATTCTGAATGGTTAATACCTGCAAAAGTATCAGAGGAAGAGCGTCAGAAATTGCCAGGCAGATGCAAACCAGATATACTGTTCATTCAAGGCCGCACATGATTAATCTGGATACCGTTTAAAAAAGTTTAAGGAATTTCAGGGCATCAATGTCCCATCTAGGTTCCCCACGGGGTACAGCAGCTCCTGAGCAGTTTGATTTGATACTAGTACCTGTATGTTATATAAGAGACCCTTACATCACTCTTGGTATTTATCTGCCATCTGATCTGTGGGTTGAGGGTGGGTAGTTCTGGTCTCTTGTACTTTCTGAGTTCTTCACCAGTGAAGACACCTTCGAGAAAGTGGGCCCTGAAGGGAACACATGCAGGTAAAGAAGAGATTAGGGCACCATTTGTAATGAGAGGAGATAAGACCGTAAAGCCCAGCATTCATGCATCTCCTGCATCAAGGAGCTAAGCATGTGGAGAAAGCAACACAGAGGGAGAACTCCTTGCCCTGGTGGAGTCTACTTCTGGGTGGCAGTTAGGAAAAATATCTCTCTGCAAATACATGAAAAATAAATCCACTACCAATTGCCTGACCGCTATTACATTTCAACTGCCAAGTAAACTCTTTCCCTGTTAAATATTTACCTTTGCTTCTATTTTATCTCAAAATAACTCTTTATTGGGCTTGCATGAGCAGAAATAGAGTTCATGGCTTTGTGTTACTGCTGTTTGGAATAGTAAAGCAAAGGCAGGAGTCTTTCATACCTGACTAAAAATGGCAGTACATAAGGGGTCAACCAGGTATCTTTCTCAGCCTTGCTCAAGTTTTTGATAGCTGCCTCCGATGGCACCAGTACAGTGACATTGGTTTCTGCTGGGATGCTGAAGAGAGATTTCTGTTGTCCAAAGCACAAACATGAACAAATAAGACATGCCAGTGTCACATCTATACCACAAAACATAACCAACAGCTGTAGCTGCCATCTCGCTCTTGCAGTCTCACAGAAAGGGTGTGCAAAAAAACAGTGTAAATTCAGCTACACAGCCCACTCTCCTGACACATGGGAGATGAGTGCTGCCGGCAATCAATGAACGCCACAGATGGTTTAGCCAAACAGCTGACAACAAGCACACGCAAAGGAAAGACTGCTATTCCAAGCCCTATTTCTGTATTTCAATTAATCTTCAAACCCATTCAGTCAAATACATAAATCCTTTCTGAACCCTCAACATCAGTTTTGGGGCAGTGGCCAAGATTATTCCTAGCAAAAGTGGTGTGTGCAGAAGGATAGGTAAACTTAGGTTTGATTAGATGCTGTATTGCCACAGTGTACTTCTACAGACCTGCTGCAGCCTGTGGACTGCCTCTGTAATTACCACACTCGAAACAGAAACCCACTAAGAGAAAAAGAAACAAATATACAGCCTAACTTCAGCATGCTCTTTTGAGCAATGGCTTTAATCATGCACCCCTTTCTCTTTTCCTTCTGTGCTACTATATGACAACTAGGAGTCACAGATGATACAACCACGAAAATTAAGGGTAACAGTCCCAGTTTCTTCTTGTGCTAGAAAAAAAGCCCTTAAAATACACTCATAGCCCAATCTCCATCACAGTCTCCAGAGCTTTTCTACACACCTGCACTATAACAATTGAGCCTTTGTTGTTATTTTGCTTTTCTCTAAGGGAAAAGATAAATGGGAATACCCTTCCTCTAACAGCAGCATTCACAGCAACTTCACTTCTACAGAACTTACCTGTGCTGGCATCCCATGGCTGTTCTTACCTTAAGCCAGTCATAGAAGCCTGCAAAGTAGGAACTCCTGGCCAGCTCCTTCCAAACAGAAATGACAGAAGGGTTACCTCTGCTGAGCCCCTGGGGTTGCAGGGCAGGGAGACCCAGGCTGGGGGAAAGGAGCCCTTTGCAATTTCAAATCCAGCAATAATTACAGACACCTTGTATCATGGGGAGGGTTGAGCACTCCTGAAATGAAACTCCAGACATTAATAAAAGAAATTCCCCAAATAAACAAATCCTTTTCAATTCTTCTGCAATTGCTCCTGTTTCCCAGGGAAGGGGTTGAGTCCACAATTGTCTTTGATGACAGAAAATGGGCCTTGCTAGCTCTGACCAGGGGAACTTTCCAAATAACAAAGCAGACATGGCTTATTGCACAGCACAGACAGAGGTGAAGCAGCTTACAAATTACTGTCAGTGGTTTCTAGGACACACTGGCACTGGCATCAGTGCTTCTGCCTTGGTCTTGGACAGATGCACACATATGTGCTGGCAGGCTGGCAATGGCAGAGGTTGTCAGCTCAAGTAACAGAGAAAAGCAAGGTGCAAGCAGACAGCACCATAAGGCTGCTACCTGCAGCATCACTTAACAGGACAAAAGCATAGATAATCTGCCAGAGTAGTTTCCCTCTGCAAGTTGCTACTCATTTACAGCTGTGTAAATGTGAAAGGGTCCCCTTTCAGACTCTGATGGTACTCCACAAGAAGTTTTGCCCTCACTCACTGCCTCATTCAAGCAGGTTGAACATTTGAAGCTGAATGACCTTGAGGGAAAGGTCGAGGCAGTATGTTTCCCAGAGCCTATGGAAAAAACCCTCCAAAGTAAAAATGAAACACAACTGACAAAAATAAAGCAGTTAACTGCTTCTGTTATCACTATTCCAGGGCAGCTTGCCCATTGGGAACATCCGTTCCTCTCTGATCTCAAGAAGACCTCAGACATTTGCACTTTACTCACTTTTAGAATGTCCCCATAGCATGTCATGCCATCCCCCAGGTAGCCTTGAGGGCAAGTGCAGGACCTCTCCTCTCCTCCAAGGGGTTCGCAGGTAGCCTGCCAATACAAGGAAAGGAGAGATTACAGATCAAATGCAGGTTATGCAGTACTACACCTATCTAGGAATCACATTCTGGCCTCCCGTGGCCTGGGCTAGAGGAATAACCTCAGAAGCACCTTCTTCCCGTTACAGCCACCTCTGAGGTAGTACTGCACTTACATCTTACACTGCAAAGCCAACACCTCATACATCAGTTATGTAAATTTGCAAAAGGCGGAGGATCCTCCTGGGTAAATCACAGACCAAACTGTTCTACACCTCAGTGGCATGCCAGTAGGATGACATAGTGTAAACCCTTGCAGCTCTCCCAATGTCATGTCTGTCATGGAGCAGAGCAAGGTTGGCATGACTGTCATGCCAACCTTGGGACAGCTCTTTAGCTACTCACCAAGTCATGGCAGCCACCATTGTCCAGGAGGCATGGGTTGATCTCATCGCAATTGTGACCGTCACCAGCATAACCCCTCTTGCATACACACTTGCTCTTCAAGAAAGAGAGACATTTCAGTTTTACAGACCTATTGGAGCATCCTCATTTGCTGGTTAAAACACACCCAGCAGTGAAACACTGTGAAAAAAACTACAGGAAGTTCAGTCTGAATCTAAGGGAAAATGTTTTTACTGTGAGGGTGACTAAACACTGGACCAGGTTACCCAGAGAGGTTGTGGAGTCTCTGTCCTTGGAGATATTCAAAAGCCATCTGGACATTGGGCAGTCTGCTCTAGGTGACCCTACTTGAGCACGGGGTTGGACTAGATCTCTAACGGTTCCTTCCAACCTCAACTGTCTTGTGGATGGTGGAAAAAGAAAAGGAGCTAATTTCCAAGCTTCCCGCTTTTGAAGTATCTAGGGGAGTACATGCGACATCTTGCCTTACTCACCTCTTTTACACATTTGGCACCTTTTCTCAGCCTGTTGTCCAATTTTCTGCCTCACTCAATGGGGAGAAATAGGCATTGCCTTGAAAGGCCACCTCTCCCACAGACTTCCCTCCTGCCTCAAGATACATGTCTCCCAGCCCAGCTCCCTCCGTTGACTAGAGGAACAGCTGCACATGCTTTTCGGTACATTTTATCACAGCCCAGAGATAAGCTACACAACATTTGGGCTGTTTGAAGGCAGAACATACAGGATAGAGGAATCCAGCATATTCAGTGGCAGGATGGGCCCATAGCCTCTGCTCCAGCAGTGGCCTACGTCCAGTGGTTCAGGACAGCTGGCAACCTCCTCTGGGAACCTATGCTTAGGAAATGCATGTCCAACATCAGACTGCTTAGCATAGATCATACCTGCCCGGGGCCAATATAAACACAATCAGCATTGATGTGACAGTCGCCTCTGCTCTCCAGCATACAGTTGTCTATAGCCACACAGGCCTTCCCGTCCCCAGTCCAGCCCTTGTTACACTGGCAGATGGCAGTGCCAGGGCCTGTACTGGTACACAGAGCCTGCAGGAGAGGAGAGAGAAAAAATATTATGCTAAACGGAAGGAGGGAGGGAGTACAGTAAGAACACAGCAACAAATCTCTTTCATCAGACTGGGAAGGATTTCTGAATGACCAGCTCTGATTCCAGCACTGGGAATCGGGGATGGGAGCAGATTTTACAGAAAAGTTTTAGACAATTTCATAATACAGATAAAGTGATTTTGAAAACATTTAGTGTTTTCAGAGAGGCAGATACTCATACACTCAGATGGCTCAAAACACTCAGGGCATTCCTACTGTCCTGTAAAGCTCTCCCACTACATTCAGAAGAAATATACCCTGGCAAGGAGGAGCACAATCTTCTGCTTAGAGATATGGGAAGCAAATCACTGATGGAGGCTAGTCTCTCCCAGAAATGACCTAATTTGTTCCCAGTCCCATCCTTCTTTCCTTTTACATAGCCCAATGTGTTCCCCATGATGAAGTCCAACTGCTTGACAATCCATTCCATCCTAAAGCACTGCAGTTCTTTACTAAGGATAATTACGGGGCATTGGTGGTTACCGAGAAACATAGCTCACAGATAAGCTACAGCCTGAATACAGCAACAGAGAAACTAACACACGTTAGAAGAGCTTGAGAGGGAAATTGAAACAAAACTATTTGGACAGCTAATCCCTGTGGCTGTCAAAATATATGTACAAACCAGCCAAACCCTCCCCTGGGGTGTTGCATTTTGTCACCAACCTGAATTACTGACATCCTTATGATGACTATGTTGAGGTAACTGCTATTCCAACATGCCACATAGACGGGGAAAGCTAGGCACAAGACTAGCACAAAACAAATTTGTAACAGTCCTGAGAGTGCTGGATCCCTTCTCTAATCAATAGGTGCTGCTTTTCCACGCTTCAACAATCTAACCCACTTACGTTCTGTGAACAGCCTCCTCGGTCCGGCTGACTGCACAGGTCAATGGGCTGGCAGGAAAACCCATCCCCTTCATACCCATCCATGCAGATGCATCTTCAAAATAAGCACAAAAGAGATGCAGATGGACAGATGAAGAACAGTAACAAGCCCACAGAAGCTGCACAGAGCAGCCCCTTCTGACATGCAGCAGAGAGCAAAAAGGCAGCTTGTACCATTCCAAGCATAGCAAGTTTGCTAGGACTTTGATTCCTAGCATAGCATGCTGGCTGCATTACTCAGATGATCCTGTCCAACAAATACTCAAGAGATATGTACACAATTACAGGGTTGGCAGCCTCACAGCTATTGTGTGACCCCTACAATGACAAAGTGCTCACCTGAAATTGTATACCAGAAAGACTGACCTTGCCGTGTCATTGAGGCTGCAGACAGCGTTCTGGTGGCAGTACTGCGACAGCCCACTTGGGCCACAGTTCTTAGACGTCTTGTCACAGAATTTCCCTGTATAGCCCTCCTTACAGGACCAGGACTGACATACACCCCCACTGCCAGGCCTGTTGTCACAGACACCATGGACACAGCCACAATCTGTCAAGCACATGGAATAAGATCAGTCATCACGTCCAGAAATCCCACAGTGATGGCATCTTGTAGATTCTCATCTTTCCTTCACCATCTCTTGTGACACCAAATGACTATCACATTTATTCTTGCCAGAGGGACACCTGCTGAGAGATATCTGTCTTACCTCAAAACATGGCCAGAGAACAGATCCTGCAACTGCCTGGGTCCATGTGTTTTATGGGCTCTAAGGACAGGCTCAAATTTAGGCCATCTAGCACATGATCTTTGTCAATCAGGAAAGGAAAATGCCTTTTCTTTCCAAGCAGGAGATATCTAAATCAAAATCCTGCATCTAAATTTGGCCAGTGTTTCCAAGACCCACATCATCCCATTGTATCAGTCACATTTTTTTCCACTGCTGTTTGAAAAGACCCCTTGTGATGACATTTCCGTCACTTCCTTCATGATGTTGGTCTTGCCAGAAGGGAATCCAGGCTACAGGAACCTGCACTACCCTTGCCCTACATTGCCCTTGCCCTACATTTTCCTCTAGTCTCTCCATCAGAACTACCAACCTTCGTCACAGTTCTCGCCATGCTTGTTTGGGTTTGAACAGATGTGGCAGGCTATTCCTTTGAAACCATCAAAGCACTGACAGTTGCCATTCCCTTCTATGCCATCACTGCACTGGAAGGAAAACAAAAGAAAACCAAGTCACTGAAACTCAGGGAACAAAAGCAAAGCTGAGGCATTGATATCTTTCAAAGGCACTCTGGCAGTTGCAGCAAAAAGCAGGCCTTTGAAGAGTGGTGGTGGTAATACAAAATTCCATATAGCCAGATCTGACTCCAAAAGCTATGAAATGAGTCACACTAGAGCTTGAGAGAGAAAACCCACTGATGAGGATGTGCTGCTCTCCCTGGATTTTCTGCTGCCACCACCACTGGTTTAGCTCTTGAGCACAAATGCTGAAATATGCTTATCTGTAACCACAGTCATTACTATAAATAAAAATATGACCTACACTGCCATTAAAGGACAGATAAGCTAACAATGCTCTTTAACAATCCTGACTCATTGCAACACAGCAGGTTCTTTGACACCTACATTTCCCCGGCCGTAACAAGGACTGGAAAATCCCCCTGGGCATGGCATGCAGTCTGGACCAAAGAATCCTTTGCAGCATCCAAGTTTCTGAAACAAAAGCAAAAATAGTAAAGAGCCTAGTGACTTAGCAAGCATTGTCTGGAGTCTCTCTGCCCTCACAGATCTGAAATACTGGTCCTCCTTCCTGTGGCCATGGACTACACAGAAAGGGACTGTCTCATTTGGCATTTGCATTTCTAGGAACTCCTGCACTTAAATTATTTTCCAACAATATCCCTATTCTTGCTCACAGTCAATTCTTTTTAGTATAAAACACTATCTTCTGCATTTTCTGTGACATTGTAGGAGCTTACTTGTTCCTACTTTATCCTTGCTGAGGTCTGTGTTCTTCTGAAGGGACTCTGCAGGGGTGAAGGCAGGCCTTGTCATGAATGATCAAAAGAAGAAAAACCAGAATACAAACATCCAGCTGGTATTTAAAGAGACACCCACAAATCATATCATACGGTTGGCACTGTGACAGCTCAGGAGTTGCAGATGAATGTGAGATCTCTAAACCGGGACAAGATCTACTTTCTCAAACCATCCAACAATGTTTAATAAAGAGGATGTAATCACTTTACAGTTTACGGCACTTTCACTGTGCTCTGTTTCCTTTGGGAGACACGCTTAAAATAGGGCTCTTTCAGAGAAATATGCCACAATGAACATCGCATCATTTGTCATATGGCTTCCTCCAGCTTGGCTGGTCACAACTAGGATACTTTACACAGGTTTAACTGAGCTGCTGGTAACGTGATCTTCCCTACTCTGCATCACACTCACCGTGACAGTTTGATTGCAGTACCTGGCACACCCCCTCTTCAGGATATTTGGACCTTGTGGATCATGAACGTAGATACATTCTTTTGGGGAGAGTGTTGGTTCCTGTAGAAACAAAACAAGCCATCAGCATTGTAGCTTTCCTCTCCACTCCTTTTGCAGCAGAGAGCAACTACGCCTATCTCTGAGCTGAGAAGTTCACAAATAAGCCAAGGTGAACAAGACACCATTACGGCATGCCTATCATGAAAGAAGGCACATGGCAGTTTCTTCTTGCTTCCAACAGTCCACAAATCAGAGCCAGATGCCCTTTTGTTCTAATAAAAGTGCTTATGATAAGGAGAAAGATTGAGCAAGGTCATGGGGAAAGAGGAAGAAGAGATGAGGGAAGGGGGAAAAAGAAAGTGGGAGAGTGACAGAGAAACTGAGAGAGAGGTAGAGAGAGAGAGAGAGAAGGAGGGGGAGAGAGTGAGGATAAGGAGACAGGGAGAAGAGATGGAGAGGTGGGGATAGAGGGAGGGAGGGAGGAAGCATGAGATGGAGTAAGTGGGAGAGGAAGAGAAGGGAGAACTGCAAGTAATTTCTGAAATAACGTCCAGTGGCCTGTCACAGACTTATACCTAGGCAGAATTGGGCCTGAGATGATTCTGGCACTCAATCAGAGAGAGAAATGAATGACTGGTGATTTTGCAGAGCTCCATTTGCAGACATTCATGCTAGGACAGTATTGGCAAGTCCTCCTGGAAATCAAATCCCTCAGAAGACACTCAACAGTTAACAGTGGCGAACACTTCTCTGGCTTTCACTTCTCTCACAAACAATGATTTGAGCCTGGCCTTCATACTAGGATTTCTTGGATACTGCTGTTCTGCTAAATTTGTGATAACTCAAGCATGAGCCCCCAGCCTCCTCCTCCTTACTCCACCTTCACCCAATTCTGCTCATCTCTAATCAACCATCAGCAAAAGCCAAAACCAATTTGTTTCTCATCCCCCACAGGCCAGAAGGTATGCTGCCATTCTGTCTCTGACCACACTATAGGCAGCGGTAGCATTGGATGGGTTGAGTGTGGTCAAACTTGGTTCTGGTGGGTTACAGGAAGACTCAAGTGTGCATGTAGGAAAGCTCTGCCTGAGGCAGAGCAGAGCAGAGGTGCTAAAAGCTGAGAATCTGCCATTTTATTTAGCACATAGACTGTCTCACAGCTATCTCCATTGATTCAACAAACTTCAGACTAAGAAATAGCACAAAGCTGTTATTAGGCAACAGAGGCATAGATCTGTGAGGAGTGAGTATCCTTGAGTCTTTCCTGCTCTCCATTTGTTTGAAAGTGGCCTGGACTGTCTAACACAATGTGTTTGTGTGTCATCATGCAAGAAGAAATTAAGTAAATAACCACAAATATTTACCATTTCTCTGCTGCCAGGTGGGCAAACACTGTTGTTAAGGGCCTCACAATCCACGCAAGAGCCCTGTTAAGAAAACAAGAGAAGAAAATTTAGTCTTCTCAAAGGCACCCACTCCCCATGCCAAGAACACAACAGAGCTACTCTTCCCACATTATATAACCGAAACATCATGTCATGTATCAAAAACATTTCTAAACCCTTTTTCTGAATCAAAGGTAGCACAGATTCAGGCAGAGAATAACTACCTAAAAGGAGGTAGCTGACTTGCCAAAAAGCAGTGCAAAGCGCTAGGAGAGGCTCATGGCATTGATGACACTAGCTAACTTCACATTTGGGGACATCTGGGGAAAATACATTTCCCAGATGTAACTTCTATGGACTGCTCTCATCCCTCCAGGAGTGTGTGAGGCCTACAGCAGCCACTAGCAAGAGAACGGGAGAAGTTGACTTACTGTCACAATTTTATGCTGTTCCTCCTTGCATCTTTGAGGCAAAATGGGGACTATTGAAGGAGGGATGAAGATGCCATCCAAGGTATGAATGATACCATTTGATGCCACTATGTTTCTCCTGTTTATGGGGATCCCTGATTCATCCATCAGAATTCTTCCCTGATGCAGAAACACAAATAATTTACCTGCTTTTTTACCCTGTTAGACAGCACCAACTACATAAAACCAATGCAGGAGACAGACAGTACACACCACCAAGTGCAGCCACATAAAATAGTCACACCCCTTAGTGGAGTCACAGATGGGATAAGAAGCAAAAATAATTCAATGATTTTAATGAGTCTAGTTTATTAAGCAGAGGAAGAAGCAGAACTGGGCGCAAAGTACAGTGTTCAGAACCACAGCCACACTTTCTCCTAGCACAAGGGGTTTGCCCAAATGGGTTTTGATTCATACTTACATCTGCACTGATGTTGATGGTCAGTACCTGGTTAGCCATAGTAAAAATGTGTGGCATCATCATCAGTTTCTCTACAGTCACCTGAAGTAAAAACACGAGGCGGCAGTACCATGAAAAAGTGGGCCCGTTTCAGTACAGGTCACAGAATCCTTTTGGGATTCCCCCTCCCCCCAAAATAAACTTTTAAAGGAGATTTGGCTTTATCATTTACATTTCAGGAAATATCTCCAACAACAGGTCAGGGAGAAATCTAGGGCTTGGTGGAACAGTTTGCATTAGCACAAACACAGCAGTGCCTGCAGCAGCAGCCTCAGCATTCGTTCCTTGTCTAAGCTGCAACACAACTGAAACCAAGTCTTTGGCCTTACTAATGGAGCTGCAAGCAGGGTCAGACTAGCAAGGGAGTTCTCCAGGACACAGTTAATAAATAAATAAAAGTGAGCCAGAGACATAATGGATAATTTAGTTTGACTTAATAAGCTTATTTCTGAAGGCAGAAGAAATGTAAACTGCAGCTACTGCACAGACAAATTTAAATATAAGGTTTTAACACTTGAGAAATTCTAAGAACTGAACTAGTAGTTTTTTTTTTTAATATCTAACAGGTTGTTAAAATAAGTAGCTCAGCTTGTTACCAAGTTATTCAGCAATAGCAAGAAAAAAATATGTTTTGCTGTTTTGTCAATGTGCTGCTCGTTTTCTTAATTGGAATTAGGAAAATCATTAAGATTGACATTTGCCTCTCAGTAAAGAATGAGAATAAATAGATTTTTTTTTAATGAAGGGCATGACATTGTACCATAATGGCTGAGTAATCACTTCTCTTTCCACAGCTTTGTGTATAATTTTAAAGATTTCTTTTATTTATTATATAGGGAAAATGTCTTGCTGATCCACTACATTAATTTTATTTAGCCTGACATTATATTATACAGCAATGTTGGTACAAGAATTGCAGAATCAGGTCAGATGACAGGATCACATGGACCAGTTCTCCATCTCTAACTTTAGCCACTGGTGAAGCCCTAAGAGAGAGGAAAAGGAGCAGGGCGGTTTGGACCAATTCTTCGCTTGGATGTAACTTTTGTGCTGCTGCTATTAGGGAAACTGTGGGCTGGAGAGTCCATAGTTCAGATACACTCTCCTAATTACTAGTTTAAGAAATTAAAGCAATAAAAACAGAGCATTTGTCTGCAGCAAACTCTGTAGACTATGTTTTCATTGTAAAGACCACGTGAATAAGGAGCACTATCACCACCAGGAAACTCAGAGCTTTGGATGGAAGTGCACAAGCTTTCCTTTTTGGCAACTACTTCCATGCTAAAGGCTTTGCCTCATCAGACCCTGGATCACATTTCTACACCCCTGGGGAAGCTCAAGAAGTAGCAGCTGAAGTCATTGATACTCCAATCTCTGTGCCAAACAACATTGATGTTCATATGTTGGTCAAAGGTCCCCACTTATCTAAAATTAGACTTGCTTGTCTTACCGCTGCTGAAGTGTAGATGTGATGTTTCACAAGTTCCTGAAGTTTATTTATGCCCTAAGGAAAGAAAGGAACATAATAATTAGACCCTCCATCAATGCTCAGGAATAAGAAGAGACAACGACATTTTCTTTTAACCAATATTGCTGATGTACCATAATAGTAATTTCACTTGGAGGGTGAGTTCCTTCATTTCCCCCTACCCAAAAGAAAAAAAAAAGAAAAAAAAACCACACACACAACAAAAATCAGATTAAACAATCTAACTGGATGTATTTCTCATAGCTGCTTCCATCTGCATTCATTTCTCGCCCAAAGTCTTACACAAACAGAGACATGGTTTAGCCAGCTCCAGGTAGAAAAGCTTTCAGCACTGGTAACATATGTTGCACAAGCTATTCCAGCAAAACCTAGCGCAACACACTTTACTTAAGACTTCTTAAGTTATTATGAGCTCTCACCTCTGTGAAAAGATAAATGAGCCTTCCATCTCTCAACTTATCCACAGCATCATTGCTGGGTACAAATACAGTAAAGGGGCCTGGTCCATCCAGTATTGCAGGCAGGCCACAGTTCTGCAAAAATTACACAGCAAGGCAATAAAGATTTCATCATGGATATAGCACAAGTCAGTGAGGGGGATCTATCAGAAAGGGAGAGGAAACTTGAGGTAACCCACTAGAGACACTGCTATTGAAAAGCAAATGTACATGGGAGGCAACTGGACACCAAGGTGAGGCAGGCAATGTAACAGAGACATGAAAGCTATAAAAACACACCTTGACCGAGGAAGCCATCGGTGTGAACAGAGCTAATGTGCACAAGGGAGTACTGGCTTAAAGCTCCCATGTATACATAAACAGAGACTAAAACTTTCCCAGCAGAGGAGAAAATCAGGTCTAATATCACAATTTCACTTAGTGAACTTTGCAAACAGCCGATAGCTATGCAACTGAAATACAACACTAGAGCAGAGCCAGATGACTCTGATGAAAATAAAAGGAAAATCCGTCCCTAGTAAAAACATCAATGAAATCAAGCCTATATAGCAGTCTCAATGGATTATAATCTGAGGATTGCTTTTGTATAAAGGGCCACATCAAGCAAACAGGTAGCTTCAACCTAGCTTGGCATAGACAGGCATGCTCAGAAATGAGGCCTTCACTCTTTGTCCTGAGGTCAAGAACTGAATGTGCTTTGGAGAAAAGCTCTGTGCCAGATGAGAGGAGAAGGTGGGAGAACAAGACGGGAAAGAGACCTGCATACTTGTTGTTCATGCCAGAACCCCTATAGGTGCTGGAACTATTTCCTGTCCATTACATTTGCTTATAAGAAAATAAGAAGTGAGGACTCAGAAAAAAACATCCATAAAGAAAGCCAAATCACTGAAATGCATTTAAATATTATCAAAAATTCCCAGAAAACATTAGCCATCTTTGCAATAGCAGCAGCGCAGCACCTTCCTGGGGCAGACAAAGATGCTTACCTCTAGTATTGTTTCAAATCGACTGAAGATCTCCCCTGAAGCAAGGATCTCACCAATGGTTTTCTGCAAGATACAAAGAGAAAAAAAATGGTTGGATCTGAAGCCAGGTCTGAGCACAAACTGGAATGCCTTTGTCTGAGTGACGTTCATGGGTTGCCCACTAAAGATCTACAGAAAGTCGTCAGCCTCCGAGTATTCAAAACCACCATTTTGGTCAGTTGACCTAGCAAGGACTGAGCCTGCAGTAGCTTAGGCACAAGCTCATTCCCATGCACAGCCAACCAGCTATTCCAAGGCATCATGCTCTTGAGCACCCTTCTGTAATCCTAATCTGTTTGGCAGAAAATAAATTAAATGAAGAGGCAATCACTCATCATCATTAAAACCAGAGACATACTACTTGCAGTCATATACAAATCAGCTCTGGGCTTAAAGGCAGCGGAGCTGCTCTGTCATCTCAAGCCCACCCCATGCTTTGAGGACAAGAGTCTACTCCGCCACCTGCAGACGAGTCCCAGTGCTTGGAAAACACAATCTGTATGCATACACCCAAGAACATGGAGGAAACTGGGGCTTGCCTTTTTGCCAGGTTGCCTGTTAAGACTTTTGTTCCATTAAAGGAGCAAGAGGTGCTCTTTAGGCATGCAACACTGGAAGTACAGAAAGACAAAGGTAACCAAGATGAGTGACCTTCCAAGTACCAGAGCCTATGAAAGGATGCTTGCCATCTGCCTGCACTTGCAGAAATCTGCATGTTTTCTGGCAGAAAGTGCTTCTTGCAGAACATGCAGAGGCACAAAACATTTCCAGCGAACACTGATACTAAGGGATTTGCTGCCAAAAATAGCTTGTGTGATCACTAGCCTTCATTGCAAAGCCATCACCACAAAGAAAACGAAATGTCTGAAGGGGTCCAGAGAAAGACAAAATCTGCAGGGAGCACTCTCGGATGTCCTGCCATCCCAGAGTAAATTGCCCCTCTCTGGCTCAAAGGCATAAGGCACGAGTTGGCATAAGGCTAGCTCAGATCCTGGTAGACAGTTTGCATTGCAGTTGGATCATGACAGTTGCTACCAGTACCCTGCTCACATCCTGCCCCTAAAACAGCTCCTGGAAAACCAAAACCCTTGTGCCTTCCACCCTCACAGCATCCTTCCTGCATTCTCTTCCAGCCACCAACTCACCTCCTACTCCTCCTAGAAGACAGTGGATAAAAATCACTCCGATTGTGGGACACAAAAAACACTCAAAGTTGCTTTAAAAGTTTGTATCCACTGACGCTTTTTGAACATGCATATCAGCAGTGTTGTGACAGCCAGTGTTGTACTGGGTACCAAAAATTTATAGGAGCTGGTGGAGGAAAGACTGCTAGGTCACAGCCTCATGACCAGAACAGCTACCAATTCTTCCCTGCAGCTACCTAAGCCCCAGCTTTCCCACTGGACTGGGCCCAGCTTCCCTCAGACGCACATTTTTGGAAAACATCCACTTGCGCATGTCATAAGACTGAGAGCATCTTAAGTGACAACAATCTTAAATATCATTGACGGGCCCAATCAAACCCACATGAAGACCAAGGACTTACATAGTGGATACACCAGAATCAGGACACTTGAAATCAAGAGCTACTAATACTCAACACGTTGTTCCAGCTGCTTTTTAAACATAGAAAATGCAATCATAACACTAAACAATCTTACTGTTTTTATAGTCTAATTAAAATCATGCAAAGTAAGTGCAGATTACTACCAAAATCCTAACAAATCCAAGAGGATGTGTCATTCTATGGGTAACTTTTTACAAGAAAGAAGTTAGGTAATAGGGCTGTTTTTTTGCATATGGAAACAAAAATACTCAGGCAGAGTCATGTGGTAGCTATAGCAGAAATACTTCTCACAGCTAACAAAGAAAAGTGCTTAGCAGAGACTGAACTGAAAACTCTTAAATTCCTGACCAGTGTCTTAAATTCAAGACATGACTTCAAAACACAAATGTCTGCAGTGATTATTTGTCCTCATTTCACATTTTTTTAAATACAAGACAACCTTTCCGAGTATAATTTCAAAATAAATAGCCTTTTCCCTGAAAAAAAGACAAGCTTCACTGATTTAAGAAGTTCAACCACTGAAATAGATTTTTTTAAACGTTTATTCTAGAACAAATAAGAACGTCTGTGTACCTGTGGGTTTCCAGTGTTGTCAGAGTTGGTTTTTTTCCTTAAAGTGTTAACAATATGTATAATGCCATTGGCTGCTGGCATATTTGTATGCAAAACATTATACAGTTCCCCTGGTAGGTCTTGATAGCGAAATGATCTGCTGTGCACCTGGATAATAATACAAGGTTATTTTCTTGTGGTAAATATATCCATGGTATCACAATATACCTACAAACCAAGGCTCCATTCAGTGCGTTCCACTTATACTTCATAACAAAGCCAGAGTCAGGCTCCCTGAGTTATACGGTACTGCAGCTGATGGCTGGCTCTTCTACATTGTATATAACCATACATTTCTTGAATTGTCCCTCTCTGCTCTGAACTCCGGCTCCTATCACTAAGGACTCTGGCTGACACAAAGGAAGGGGAGGGCACACTTCCCAGATCAAAAGACTCCCGAGTAAACAAACAGGAAAGGGATTTAAAAAGGGCTTGACAAGCCCAGTTCAGATTCCCTGACTCCAAATAGTGCTTTGTCCTTTTGATGTATGCTGGGCACACACACGTATTACACCTCATCTACACATTGCATCTAAACATATTACATCTAAACCTCAAGGACAAGGCTAGATCCTCCGAGAGGAAGCATATGGCTCTCCCCTGACCAGCTGCAAGCATGCATGCAGGAAGAGTGCAGGATGGAGAGAGAACAGTAGATGTTGGAAAACATGAGTCAATTGAAAAAAGAAAAGTGGGAAAACAATCTTCCATATCAGAACAGAATGATGAAAAACTCTTTGCTAAGATGACCACAAAAATTAAAATAAAATGAGGAAAAAAGTGCAACCTAAGGGGAAAATGTTCAGCACATAGCTGTGTCCAAGCATACAATCTCCAAGGAGAAGCATTCAGTCCAAAAGGAGACTTGCTGCCTCTCCCACTCCAGCCACATGAATGTTGCAGTTGCTAACAGTGCAGAGACAAGGTGTCTTTTCCTGAATACATACATAAGCTCAGCTCAGGAAAGACCGTTCCCAAGCTTAGGAGTCAGATTCTAGTGAACTGCCTCTCTGCGTGATGGGAGAAGCAGTTGCCTGGGGTGTCTGGCCCTACATCACGCTGCTTTGGATCCCACAAATGAGCTTACTGGGAGGCAATAGTGTCTCTAGTTTGTGTAAGAAGCTGATGAAAGAGAAATCTCTGGAGCTGTGAACATCTCGAATCTGGAAGTAACTTCAACCCTCAAAATACCCTGTTATTTGGAAAACATCAATATGACTTTACAGCCTTTTCTTCCCACATACCTTTTCCTTTAGCCCCATGACCACCAGGACACATATCACAGAGTGTCTCTCTGGCGGCACTCCCCATAACTGACTTTGGAATCTACTGCAGCACAGATGCAGTGATGCCAACATCTGTCTTAAATGTGCCTGTAATAACAAGACTTTAGCATAAATCTTAGACTTAGCTTCTTAGATCTGAGGAAACGTAAACAACTTAAGAGCAGTGAAAAATAGTTCAATGTCATTTCTGTGTACACATACCACAAGGGGATGGTAAGAACCATGCAGCAGAGAAGTCTTTTGGACTATTTAAAACTAGACATGGTGCTGTAAAATATGTAGCAATCTAATATATCTGCTACATTTTTAGTTCCTACAACTTAATGATTCTCTTAAAGAAGTGGAAATGAAATCCTGTTCTGATCAGAGGCAAGCTAATTGGAGAAAAAGGTTTTCTAGTTAAGAAAGTGCACCAAGAAAACCGTACTTGAGCCTCAGTTAGCCTTACATGAACGCAGCGATCCAGGGCTTCAGTTTAGTTTAGGGGATCCTTTACCTGGCTACTGAATGTCAGCTGGTGTCCAGACAAGGTCCACAAAGTCTTGATGTTTATCAGGTCTTCTAACAAATGCAGACCAGGAACTATGTGCATTCTGCATAAATGCTCTGCAATGGTATCCTTTGGGGAACAAGGACCAAATAAAGGCATGTTCTTTAAAAACCTCAATTACTAAAATAGCCATAACTGTACCTCTTTCCAACTAATACACACAGACATTCTTAGCATGTAAGTTTGACCTTCTCTCTTCATTTTTGGTTCACTGGAGAACCATCGTACCAAATCTTTTTCTTCTGTTTGTATACATACACTCAAACACAGGGAAACTGATTCACCTGAAAGTGGCTTCAGAGGGATCCTCTACAAAGAAATCTATTATATTTGGACAATTTTAAAACTTTCCCCGCATGCCCCCAATTACAAAACTTGCACAAAGTCCTCACAATCTTTGTTTATGTTGGACTATGTAGGTGGTTGGCAAAATGGCTTCTGTACATTCTTATCTTAAGGATGGATGACCTGGTTATGGACTTGGCTATGAAAAACTATGGTGAATAAACACAGTTTAATTAAAAAAAAAAAAAGTACTATGACTCCTAAACTCTTATCTCAGCTTCAACAATAGCTTTCTCTAGCACTGTCATCCTTGCTGATCCCATTAGTAAAGTGAATTCTTCTCAAGAAGCCAACACCAAACCCATATCTGGGGCCCTAACAAGGAACAGCCAAAATTCAGCACTTGCATGCAGATCTCAACTTCTTTTCAGGATTCAGATTTGTGAGCAGAGCTTTGGACTGACCTCTTGTAAAGATCAGAAGTATTTATAAAATTCACATAAAGGCTAGGGAATCTTAATCCCACATGAAGTTCAGGTCCTACATTTTTGCTCAAGATTCAGGGTAGCTTAATTAAGGGATCAGGAGTCATTCATAATATTGTAGAGAGTGACTTCCAAAAACATCCATCAGTAGAAGTCAGTAGGAGAAGAATTTAACTACTGCTGCATGCCTTTGAGAACCCCACCCTGAAGCAGTGAAAGCACCTAAAGTTTTGAGAATAGTCATACAGAGGAGGTAGGAGTTTTAAATGAAGAACGCCCAGAAGAACTTAAAGTTTCCGAAGGTATATTCCCTGACATTAAAAACAAACAAACTCTGAGCATATTGAAGATAGAGGTTTTCAAAATAATGCCTGAGATGTAACATCCTCTGCCAGACAATGAACAGTCTCCCCAAGAGATTGCTTGTGTAAGTATTGCCTTCCAAAATTTCTCTCTCAGTTGTCAATCAGTTTTTATAGGTTACAGAAGCCAGGCAGGAAGAAATCCTAAGATAGCAAAAATTTGCCAAAAGCAAGAAAACTTACATTAAATTCCATTTTATTGTAAATCGGAGCAAGGGCTGGTACGAAGACTGTGAAAGGCCCATACTTCGTCAGCAACAATGAACACCCAGAAGCTGTAAAAAGAGTGGCAACATAAAGTAGTTACTTGGCATATGGTTTAACTCCAGTAATGATTATTCCTCTGATTAACAACATAATCCAGTCTACCTGTCTTCAGCCTGATGCAAGTGACTAGTATATCTTTGCAAGAAGGACTTTGGGATTCCTAAGGTATCAGAGCCCACCGTGGTGGCTATTAGTTTTAAGCAGCTATCCACAAAATTGTTGAAAGATTGCTGATGACTTTGGTGCACTTTGGATCACTGCTGAAGTTTGCAGAATACTCACAGTAATTTAATTCACATATTCTTACTACTTTATTCTTATGTCTTCAGTCTTGCCCATGACACAACTCATTTCCAGTTGTCATTAGAATTAACTGAGACTAAATGCTTCTTGAGAAGCTGTTCTGAATCCACAGCAGTTAGCCTTCACTCTGTCATCAGTTGCCCATCAACAAAGTCCATGTCAGCAAAGGATGTTAGATATTTAGTTCCACTGCACACTAGTTAGGAACCCGGATACCTTTGGGCAGTTGCTGATAGCACAAACGATTATGCAAAACATACAAAAAATGAATGTTGGTAACACTGGCATGTAGAGGGAAGAGGGATATTCACAAATGCTAATCTGAGTTTTGGGCCTCATCTCTCTATTCCCCTGTCAAGTCAGAGGAGACAGAGAAGACTCTGCAGAGAATAATCTGGAGAACGTGTCTAACAGAAATATGCTTTGTCATGAGCTAAAGGATTCTCATTCTTTCCTTGGATTACAAAGAGGCAAAAATTAACCTCTGCAGACACCACACTTACAGTACATGGGGTCTGAAAGTCTTCTACACTTTGCAAAACAATTCCTCACTTAAAAAGTACAACAGCGCACAGGATAAAGTCCTTTCATCTATATAATGGCCACTCATACATAATATGAACTGGCACGGAGACTTTTTAATGGCTTAGGTGAAAAAATCAAATAGATGTTCCACCATGATGAGGATGAGGCTCCATGGCACACTAGCCTTGCGTACATAGATACCTCTACTTGAAAACTTAGTCATAGCTGAAAGATTGCTGAACCTTCAGCACAGATCCACACATTGGAGGCACACTGGTGGTTCGATACAAAGGGGTTTGAATCACATCCCTGAGCCATACATTCCCCTTCTTTTGTGGACTGACAAATACCAAATACTCTTCCACATTGATCTTCGCAATGGTTTTCTCAGTTCACAGTCTGAACTGATAATATGAGTTTAGATATGTGAATTATTTGATTTTGCAGCACATAGTCACACACTGTGAAATAAATGTATTATGACTGGCAGCTTCGACTTTTGCCAACACACTCTTGTCCCCACCTTTGCTCCATTCCCTAAACAAATTCAGAAGACAGTTACCAAACATTCTCTTGGCGACGTTTAATCTCCTATTAGACCTTACTGGTAAATTGTGTTGATTTATTTCACTCATGAGATCTTTATAGCAACTTCTCCCATCTCCAATCTCCCCTTCTTTACAGACACAGCTAAGAGACAAAAATGAAACATAACAATCCATTATGCAGCAGTTCTCAACAGATTTGACAAATTTGAGTAGGACAACATACCAACATCTGCATTTGGAAGATGAATCCCAACTTTAAGGTGCAGGAAAGAATTTAGTAACTTCTGTCTAAACTAAATGACAGAAAATAAGATGGACATTTCTGAAGTGCAAGTAAATTCGAGATTAAATAAAAAGGAGGATGCTTTCTTAGATATAATCAACATAAGGGTTGTCTGCTCTAGAGTAAATTCAGTGCACAGATAGTCACAATATATTCATCAAGACCTCTCTATTTGAGTATTCAGTCAGTAACAGTCAAAAGAGCAACTGAAAACCCAAGGTCAAGTATAAAAACCAAAAGTGTAAGTGAAACATCAGTAAAAAAATAGCTCCTCTGTGACGCCTCAACTTCGTAGTATCTCAGTGAAAAGTGTCAGTCCCAGCACAGCAGCTAGTTGTGGTTCATCTCAGACTTAACGAAAGCTTCAGAGAGGCTAATGGCTTTTGCAGAAAAGCTTATCTACATGTGAAAATCTCTGTCCTGATTCGCACAGATTTGTAGTCATTACTCAGAAACTACTCAAAATTGGGGGCCAGTTTAGCTCAGTTGGTTAGAGTGTGGTGCTGCTCATGCCAAGGTCACGGGTTCAATCCCTGTATGTGCTGCTAATGCCAAGGTCACGGGTTCAATCCCCTTATGGGCTACGCTCAGGGTTGGACTAGATGACCTCCAGAAGTCCCTTCCAACCTTATGATTCTATGATTACTAGCTGATAACCACGTTTTTTCCGGTTTGGGTTTTGTCCAAGTGTCAGCTCTGCTCCTGCTAGTTCAAAGATGCAAAGATGTGTAGGACTGGGGATATATTTGACATTACTCCAGCCTCAGAGGTTTGAATGCCAGCTGCTAAGGAACAGATATGCTAAAGGCAGGGACTGTGCTGAGCGCAAGGTCCTGCTCTTCACTGGCATACATTCGGAGGAGGAAGTAACTATTTCTTTTCCGGTCGGGGCATATAGTGAGCAAGGGAGTGCTAGAAGTTTTAGCAGCACTGAAGAGGAAGCATCAAGGGGATGGAACTGCCCTTTCTCTCTTCTGACTCTCAGAGAAGCTCCAGTTTTTCTTGGTAACACACAAAATCCTCTGTGAACCTTTGTCTGCCTTTGTCTTTTGTTTGCCAAAATGATCGTAGATCTGGCAGTATTTCCCATCTAAGAAGTATCAACTTGTTAGGTGCTTTTGATAAGGTGTTTTACTCCAAAGAGGACTAAATGAAGTCTAGTGTCTTCCCTCAACTCCCCTTCCCTGTCATTCTAAAACTCTAATTTGTTTCCTGCTTACAGGGTTGAGTGACAGAAGAGCCAAAGACTTAGCCCTCAGAACCAAATGTGGGATTTCTTAGAACAACACACTAACCAAACAGTAGTCACACACACCCACACTTTTTAGTGATGGATCATTAACACCATAATATCTTACAACTACCACCAACTTGCTGAGTTATTCCTCCAGTTCATGTCACAGAAGACTCTCCTGTCTCAAATTTAAAGCATCTTGTGACCAACATGCCAAGATTCACACTTACTGATGTAAACCTTGCAGTGAGTTTATTACTTTCAGTGGGTTTCTTACAAACAGGCTCTTCTCAAAAGGTGACTCTGGCACATTATTTTGACTTAGGTCTCTGTTCCCTCCGCACAGCGAAACATAACTGCCATTCTAGCTGCAGAATCTGCTTCTTTAATAGCAAACTTTAGACTGACTCACCTAGGATTCCCCTGGGAATTAATTTCACATGTGGAAGTCACATCACAAAAACGCACATGGCAATTATTGGGAAACACAGAACATTCTGCTGAAGAAGTTCTCCTACTCATACCAGGCTTGCAAACACAAGTTGCCTATGGGAAGACAAAGTTGTGATTATAATTCTGCATTCATCATCACTTACCCAGTAAGTTAAAAAAAAAAAAAAAAAAAAGGAAAGGAAAAAGACGGATGATTTCCACTTGCAAAATAAAAGACGGATGATTTCCACTTGCAAAATTTAAAGTGAGGATAGCAGGTTTGACCAATACAATCATGAGTTGCATTGAAAGAAATTCTTGGCTGGCTGTTTTCAGATACATGTTGATGACATGCTGTTGCGCTTACTTCTCCTGGATGTTTGTAAACACAGAGTGTAGAGTTTTCTGGGCAGCCGCCATTGCCATCAACACAGGGGTTTATGGGCTGGCATATCTTCCCATCTCCTTGAAACCCTTCTTTGCAGGTACATTCATACTTTCCCGGTCCAAGAACCTTACATACAGCTGAGGGAGAGCATGGTGAAGAAGCACAGGGATCCTTAACTGCAAATAAAGAAATGAAAGGTGAGAGAGTAACCAAATTTTTGTTTTCAAAAAAGTACAGCAGAAAGCCAAGCGCCGAGGAGGAATGAAGGACCAGGAATTTATTCTATTAAACTTCTAAAATTTCCCAGGCAAATATATAATTTCAGAGAGCAGAGAGTTTGGATTTTCTAACTGGAAGAATTTGGAAGAGATATTCCTCATACTACTTCAATAACACAAAGGTCAGTAACAGCAGTAATAGAAAGATGATGCTTGGATTTCCTTCTAATTTTCCATCATGTCTGAGAATACCTGAAACTGCAGTATGGTCAATTCAGCAGCTAAAACTGAAAAAAGCCAGCAAAAATGGAGCTATCCATTGCTAGCTAGTCACATGTATGTTATTGAATTTCTTTTAACAGACACAATCCACAAACTTAAACTTAAATCACTGAAGAAATACACAAATTACATGTCTTTAGGCATCATCTAAACTGGCATAGACTCACCAGTATCCTGCTGTTATGGTTATACGGTACATACATACAGGCAAGTGCTGGATGGATTCCTATTAAAGGGATTCCTAAAAATCAGGTCCTTAAGCCTCCATGGTTAGGTAGACTGTTGTAGGCACAGTCATCAGATTCATGCAGAGCTGCAGAATATTCTTCCAAATGGAGGACCATTTAGGGTCACCACGAAGTTTGTCACCTTGGCAAGTGCTCCCACTTTTTCTGTAGCCTGGCTTGCAGTCACACATTGCTGTCTCATCCTTTACCACACACTGGCTGTCAGCCTCACACATTACGCCTTTGCAAAGGGGAAGTTCTGGAAACACAGTAAAGAGAATTTTCCCTTTGAGCATGAAGGGCACTTTTGGAAGATACATCTTACAAAAGAGAGAAAAGGAAGACCTACTTCATTTCCAGAGAAAGAAGAGAGGCACAAAGAGATGATACATCTTGGCCACTGTCACTTCGGAGTGGGGGAACAGACCCCAGCTTTTCCTTCTGTCCAGTGTTCCTGTACTCTCATCATCTTCCCTCTATATTCCCAAGCTATTTATCTCTCTGCCACCTCCATATATCAAAGCCTATTTCATAATTTAGCTCAAAAGCCCCTTTTCAGTTACCATTGTATTTACCTTGGTCACATCTGGGGCCAGTGTAGCCTCCATAGCAAGTGCAGCTTCCGTTTCCAGTGACACCGCTGTTGCATTCCCCATGCACACAGTCACATACTGCAAAGAAAGCCAAGACAAATCTGACTTTAAGAGCTACAGGGCAGTGTGTAGGGCTCTGGTTATCCACTGGCCAAATGCCCTGGACTTGGCACCCTGATTTCCCATCAATAGTCCACAGCATGCTTCGTTCCCTCTAAAAGAGAAGTTGTGCCAGCTGGAGCTTAGAGAGGCCATACTGCAAGTCCCAGGCTGAAGAGGACAAAGTGTTGCCCTGTAAGAGCACTCTCAAATGCAAAATCTGGACAAGCTTTTCAGATGCGTGTTTTAACTTCCCACTCCTCTCGGTCTCCTGCCGTTCTAGAGCAAGGAAGGAGGGACTGTTATGACAGCCTGACAAAACAGAGGCCTGATTTTCACACAAGGCCACTTCATGAGTCATAGGTGATAGCCCTTAAGAAGACAGCTGGCATTTAATGTATTTTGGTGACAACTGTATGGTCAAAGTGTAGGCCTCAAATCTCCCATTGTACCAGTCCAGCACACTCATGGTAGACCAGAATCTCAGCTCCTTCCCAATAAATGAACCAAGTAGTGCCATATCAGAAGGACAGGAAGACGAAATGCCAAGATATGCACTATTAAACAGTGTCAGATGGCATCTCTCCTTCTTCTTCAGCACCTTTCTTCACTCAGCCTCCCCTTCCTCCTTCCTTGCTCTTAGGTACTTTTGTGATGGCTTCACCAGAATTGCCAATCCTTACCTGACTGACAGTCTGGGCCAAAACGATTTTCATCTCGACAATTCTGGCAGGCAAAACCACTGTATTGTTCCTAGAAGAGGTGCAAAATGTACTAGATGTTATTTTTCCCATACTGTTGCATTGTTCCAAACACTGTCATAGCTCAAAGTCTCTCCTCATCTCTAATTTTCTATGATAGCTGAAGCAATACAATAAGGAAAATAGATCTGTCCAATGCTCTAGTAGTAGCAATGAGTCCTCATGGCAAGAGGACCACACAGAAAGCCTACAAGCAGAAGACACGCAAAACACCAGCAAAACTCTGATGGGCACTGAGGAAACAACATCCTGGTCACAAATAGGCAGAAATGTACCAGTGGCTTCTACTATCTCTCTGAGAAAGGGATTTGCTGTACTATCCACACTTTTGCTGTACTAAGTCTGGATCTGTAGTGAAAAAAATAATCCCCTGCCCTCAACCCTCTTTTTGGCATCTCTTGCTTTTCTTGAGAGAGGAAGGATCCGGCTGCCACAGTGCAGGACTGGTTAATTTGGGAAGTATATCATCCAAGTATGCAAAAGGCACAATGGCACCAGACACTGATTATTTCAACTGATCAGAGGATTAAATCCCCACCCCAAGCAGTTCTTCCTTCATTTCTTCCTAGAGATCCTTTGCAACTCCATTCTCTCACCAAATAGTATTTTAGTGCTGTTCCAGACTGCACTAATCTTTCAGGAAGACCACAGATATTAATGCTGGAATGAAAGAACCTTCCATGCGGAAGACCAGCCTTCATCCAAAGCACCTGCACGGACACTGTACAACTCCCTCTGACACAAGCACATCACCTGCAGAATAAATTGTGCACTGACCTTGCAAATGCATGTCCCATTTCGCTGTATACCATCCAAGCACATCCCATGGCCACTGCAAGGATTTTCAGAGCCACCCGGGCACTCTAGGAAACAAGAGACAGGGCAAATAATATCACAGTGCAAAATCAGCACTCCCTTCCTCTTTCTATCTCCTCTTCCCGCAGGCATTCCAAAAGCAAAGGGCTCTCAACCAGTAAAGTCCCTGCCTGATTATCCAACACAGCTAGCAATGTTCCAGAGCTAGTGAAGATGGCCAGGAGTGGCACCAAGGAGCAATCTGGTTGCCATCTAAACAAGAAGGATAATCAGCATCTATTAAATCACTAATGATTTTATTTTCCTATTGTAGTAGTTGACACATATTATCCACTTAACCTTTAATAAAAAAGCTTAAGAAAGCTTCCAGAAAGTTGTAACTGACTTAATTTCCACAAAACTACTAAACATTTTGGGGGATCCAGCCACTATTTTCAGTCTGCTAGCATCAGTGATAGGAGATATCACTGATGGTAGTTCTGAACTCAGGACACATGGGAGTCTGCTTTTCGAAGATCCCAAGCATCTGCAGCTTCTCCTGACTTCATGAAGAGATGAGAATGTGCTAAGAAAAACATGTTCTATGTGTCTTTGAAGTGGAGTACCTCCAAATTCTAGAGACATTCTAGATTTTGAAAATTTTAGGTGTGTGATTTCTCTGATCAAGCCAATTGTTTATTCAAACTACTTCTATGTGAGAAGAAACTCAAGCAATTCCCCATTTTCTGTAGGAGAGTTTTCTCCATATTTCCATTATTAGGCAATCATATAAAAACTGTTTTGCTGGGTATGCCTTGGTTTTAGATTATTGAGACAAGAAGAAACAAAACCAAACACTTTCAAATTTTAATTGTTTAGCAAAAAAGTGAATGGGAGTGGTGGAATCGCTAGGTCTTTCCAGTGGCTGACCTGCTGACTAGCTTCAAACTATTCAGAAGCATACATGGCAAACACATTCCAAATTAAAGGGCCATCAGCAAGAAATATCCTCCTCTTCCTTTGGAAACTTTCTTAAAAAAGAACAAAAAAATCCCTTTCCAAAATGTTCTTTTTTGAAGAACAGACAAAAGGAAATTCACCAAAGCAGGTTATGTTGTGTGTTAAATGTAAGAGGATTCAACTCATCTGAAGCAAAAAGGTTTCTTTCCTGATTATCTTCTGACCCTCCTAGATAGATAAGGGAGATCTTATGAGTGTTCAAAAAGCAGGAAGGGGAATAATGAAAATTAATCACCTCAATTCCTATCTAATGTCTTATGTTAAAATTGGTTTGAGCTATTCTATAGCTAGAGACCTCTGTAAAGAGATGAAAAACTTACCATAGCACTCTGTACCCCAGAATCCTGGGCAGCATTTTTTCTCTTCAATTTCCTTCTTACATATGTGATGGCACCCTGGCAGGGAAAGCGTATTTTCTCCTAACTTGACAGTGTATCTTAAAAAGAACAAGCCAAGATCTGTGATCACAGCACAAACTTTGGGTCCAGTATAGTTTTTATGAATTCGTATTGACCACACACTTGTTGGAGGGTTTCTAAGCAATCACACTGCAGTACCAATGACTGTGACAGACTGATGCAAGAAATGAAACCATATACGCACAGAGATTCCCCCATGCCGGAGGCTGGATGCTCATTCACTATCTTTCTGTTGCACTTTGGACCCAGCTTAGAATCTTAGTCTTGAGCTACAAAGCCATACGGGCACACAAGAGTTTTGCTCCCAGCAGTCTCTGGTTATGTCTTCTCTAAGGAAGCCCACTGGTCTAAGCTCCAAAGACTGCTTACAAGAACTCTGCCAGCAACTGGGCATGAGACAGGACCCTGGACGGTTTGATGGCATCAGGACAGAAAATTTGGATGCTGGAGTTAGACAGCATAGAGGCAGAGTTAGGACCTCCGGGGTAACTCTAATTAGACTTCACTCCTGAAAGAACTTTGAAAGAACAGTTTCCTTGAAGGACTCATCCCTTTCTGCCTTGCACTGAATACTCCAGATTGAGATGCTGGAAATTTGGATTCATCACCCTGTGTTATTCACTGATTCTCCATGTGATCTTGAACAAACCACTTAATTATTCAAGAGGAACATCTTTCTCTTTTTCAACCTTCATCTACCACCTTTCCACGCAATGTAAACCCCTGGCGGCAGAGCATCTCTTGTTCTGCATGTATGCAGCTCCATAATGGTATACATCTATTCCTGGGTCTGTACAACCGCCACTACCACAACAGCAGCAGAAAACACTCAGAAAAAGCTGGGACTCGCACTATTCTTACACTTTATTTTATTTTTTGCATAACTTCCTTTTCAAAAGGAATTTGGAATTTCTCTCAAATAGTGTTGCCTGTTCTGATTCCATCTAACTCCTATATGTGTCTGTGATTATTGCAAGACTGCTATAGCTATTTTTAAAGTATTCACACAGAATAGTGAATCACAGAAGAAAATGGAGCTATATATTAATTGTTAACATTCATTATTGAACAGATTTGCAAACAATAATGTATAGTGGGTTTTTTGAGAAACTTCTTGGTAAATTGAAAATTTTCTCACCCTTTTCCTATTAGAGCCAACCTATAGAAATGCATCCAGTTCAACAGATGAGCAAAAAGAAAAGAAAAGAAAAAAAAAGCAAAGCACAAAAGAAACAAAAGAACAAGAAATTCTTGGAGAACTAGGAAGGTTAAAACTTCAGAGGATTATTGCTGGAAGCTGTGAGGATATACAAGGGGAAATATCATTATATTCTTTCCCTAATAATCCACTACCAAATGCTGGATCTGAAACAGGTTACTATGCAAGACAAACCTCTGTTTAGTTGCTACAGCAGCATTAGCTAGCTCAAGTTGTTCAGGGCAAGGTAAAAGTAACTATATAATAGGAAAATTCCATGGAATGGCAAGGAGACAAAAATAACAAGATTAGGACTGCACCTGAAAACAAAATTGTGTGGATCATTACATCAACTCATTCAGACCTGCCATACCTCCATTAACAGCAATGACTCAGGTGCTTCAAAAAAACAGGGGTGGCTGCTGTTCATCTGAAATACTACATTCCTGATTTATAGGTGGAGGCTTGAGGAATGAACACTCATAAACTTCTTTGAGGTTTTTAAATAGCACAGATACAGCAGTATGACTATTAAATATTCATATCATCAAATATATGTGTGTGTGTGTGTGTGTGTGTGTGTGTGTGTGTGTGTGTATGGATGTATGCAGGCACCAAAGGTGTGAGGACTGGTTGTCATTTTGTTCCCCAGTCAATAAGAATCAACCGTATTATTTGCTCCCCTAATCTTACAGAAAGTTGTTTCACAAAATCACAGAAGTCTGGGGGCGCGGGGATTTCAGGGACTTCTTGAGGTCTCTAGTCCAATTTCCCTCTCAAATTGGGACCATCAACAGCAAATTAGTCATGACTTTGCCCGGGCAAAGTTTTTGCCTGAAAACTTCTGAGTATGGATATTCGACCCCATTCTGTGTCCTGTCCCAATGGTGCACTATCCTCCCATTGAAAATCTTTTTCTTAATATACAATTTTTCTGCTGTTACATTGTCTGGCACCACCAAGAGGAGTTTGGTCCCACCTCTGAGAGTCTTGCTAGACCATATCAGAAAAGCCTGTGCTGAAATGTGACTCCTCATATTGCAGACTGTAACAAAATCTTAATGTGAATAGGAGGAAAAAGACCTTACCTGCAGTCCCTCACTCCTAACCCCTGGGTGGTCTTTATCCAGCCTCTTGGACAAAACATTTTAGGAGCTGCAGCACAAGAAGTACATGCTGTATTCGAGGTAAATGTCATCTTGACGTTGCATCGCATGGATTTTAACTTAAAAAGAAAAAGCAGAATGGAAATAAGCTCTAAATTACTTTGTTACTTCAGTAATTCATCTGGTCAGCCTTCAGCACCATTCTTGAGATGATGAACAGGGAGGGCCCCGATCAAAATAGCTTCTCTGTGGTTCACCACAGACTCACGCGGGCTAAACCATGATGTTACGCTGATGGACATTACCCCGCGTGGACCTCAGTTAGAAAGCAACATGGCAGATCACACCTATCTACAAAATTAAATTCAAGTCTTCTGGAGCAGCCAAAGTTGGCACGTATTACACTTGAGGTGCAACAAAGAATAGCTTTTATTTTCTTTGCAAATGATGATGATTGCTTTTTCCCTGTCAGACTCAAACTCTTTTTTTTTTTTTTTTTTTTTTTTTGCTGTAAGGAGCCATGTGACTTTGGAAGGAGAGATCTTTGCCATCATTTTCCCTTCTCTTTCCTCTTACCGCACCACAAAAATTCTAAATATTTCTAAAATAATCATAATCCTACTCTGTTAATTTAAGCTGATCTTTTGCAAACATGCTGCAGTGGCATGTGAGAACAAGCCCTAAACATTCTGCAGGGGACACAGAATTAAAATGCAACATAGCATTCCTGCTTTCCATGCCAATGACACAATTCAGTTCAGACCTGTGGAACAGCAATGAAATCACCAGTGAAGAAACGAAGAGGTTGGTTCAGTCTGTTCCCCAGAGACCAGGAGCTGCTCATACGAGTAATGCTTATGGCAGTTGTCTTGGAGGAGGTGCTGGGAGAGATTTAAATGAAAGTTGCTCTGCACCTATCCGACTATCTGAATGGCCCTTGATGTTTTGACCTTAAGTGAAAAGGACCTCATAAACATGGGCAAAAAGATCAGATAGGACACTTACACAGTTGATAGGGCTGGTCATAAATTCAGCATGTCCCTCTATCTAACCAGAAAAATTTCCCTCTAGTGGTTCAAGCTTCCTCACAGGTTTTTTCCATATCCCTCTACCCTCAAAACCTTGCTTCCTCAAATGAAAAGCAGCCAGAACAAAGAAAAATACAGCCTCAGAGAGGATAATCATCATTGCATGCCAGCTTGCGGTTAAAGCTCATGATTTTACCACAAAAAGGTTCCTAAACTCTTGGAATCAAGCAAGTGCAGGGGGCCCTCAGCACTCTCTTTAAAAGGAGAGAACGTTTGCCACTCACGATGGCAGAGAAAAGCTGCGAGGCATAAGCTGTGTTTAGCCCAAAAGGTTACCAACTGGAAAACAAGCACAGCTGACCTCAGCTGTTCCAGGCAATTTATTTTCTAAAAATAAAAACATTAGATCAAATTTTGGGTGGAGACACTGATCTGGGATTTTTTAGGACAACACTGAACAACACAGTTAATGGGGCGTCTCTCACATGCCCAGATCTCCCTATTTTAGACTCCCATCAGCAATCTCAGCTCAGCTTTGCTTTCCCTGAACCTAAGCAAGCCCAAATGCATGCATACGCCTCAGGGAAAGGGAGGAAGTCTGCTGCTTCCCATCCATAATCGACAGCTCAGGAAGGCACTCCCACACGACAGCCAGCAGACCCTGTCAGGAAAACCTCCTGAGAGATAACCTTCAACTCCCAGCTCTGCAGGGATGTCTTCCTGGAACAGTTTCCTGACTCACAGCCATGTCACCTCTGCCTAGAGTTGTTGAGTATTTTCCCATCTTCATGGATTCCATCTTCTGCAGCCATCCATGCAGGAAATGCTGCCTAAGAACTGCGTCTATGGTGGCCCCTCACAGGGCCATTCATTACCACTTGTGCATCTGTTTCGTAAGAGAAGCTCACAGTCCCAGCTGGGTCCTGCCTCCAACAGGCCTAGCTTTATGACCTATAAGCCAGAATCCTTTCAGTCTCTCTGCACTTCAGGACTTGGGCTCCCACATCTATGATCCCTGTTTGCATTCTGCTCTTTCCTTCTTGGCTGAGCTCCAACCGTTCTGTTCCTTGTGTCAGGAGAAGACTTTCCTTACCCTACAGTAGCCTCCACTTCCTTCAGTGGCAGAATCCTGAAGGAACCTGTTATGTCAAGAACTCTCTTCTCTGCATTATAAACAGCTCAAAATAAATCTGAGATCCACCAACTCCATCCATCCTTGTTCTGTGAGTCTCAGCATTACTAATTTTATGCAGCTGGAAAGAGATCACCTTTGCTGTCCCTTGTGGTTTTTTCCCATTGGCACAAAGTATGGTGAGAAGAGATTTCACCTTTTAATGGAAAAAAATCAGAAAAGATATGTAGCAAAACAGAAAAAAGAGGTGATATGGATGGATAAAGGAGGTACTACCTCCAGAGTACTCTGTCTCAAAAGATCAACAGTGCCATTAATAAAGTAGGGAAGAAGCAGCCCCAACTGGCTGATTTGAGTACAAATTAGGACTCCAGGTTGAAGCTGGGATTTTGAAAGGAGCCAGGTGAAGCCAGGCATGAAGTTCAGGCAGAACTGTACACCTCTTTCCTCTCTGGTCATATCAAATCCCAGCCTTAACCTTCACTGACACAATGCCTCAGAAAAAGAAATGGGAAGATCCCGGAGAACGAAATACAGAAGTGGATGTCTTCCCATGAACAATGGTGTTAACACTGTCAGAATTACATCAAACCTTTACCAGCTTCCTGAGCTTCTCAATCTGTATGAAAAAGACCACACAAACAGTAGAGCACAAAACTCCCCTAAATTAAAGCCCTCCAAAATCTTCAATTTCATCCTCTTTCAAGCCTCAGGAGTTGGCTGCCAGATACAGTTAGGCCATTAAGTGTTTCACTTTGGTGGATGAAGGCATCAACTTACACAATTTTTCCTCTCTTTCCTCCACCTGTGGAGGAAATGAAGATGGACACTGCAGGAAGCGAAAGGCTATCACTCCTCTCTGTTGGCTTTAGTTATTTGCAACTCATCTTCAGCACAAAAAAAGGCCTCTAAGACATGGCAGTTTTTGTGGAATTTCCCCTACCCTATCTTTCCAGGATACTTCATGAGGTTTAGGCTGCTTTCCAATGACATCTTCCCCTTTTTATAAGTAAATATGCTGTGTCAGCAGCAACAGGCAGGAGAAAAGGGGAAGAAAATAGCTGTGTGGAAGATCTGAAAAAAAAAAAGAAGTAGTATGTTCCTTCTCATCAGAGTGACAGAACTGATGAAATAGCCACTTTCTGGAAAGTTTTGCTTCCTGGAAAAGCAGAAGAAGAGGGAATCAAGAGACTTAAATGTTATGTTTGGATTCTCAAGATTTGGAGAGAACTAAAGTTAGATAGAAAATCAGACGGTTCCTAGGACACAGCATCACTTTAAAAATAGTGATACACTGCTCTTTTGGGCTCATCTGTGACTGTTATTTCTGAGTTTGAAGGTGCTAGAGAGGAAATAGTGAGAAGGAATGTCTGCCTCTCTGATGTACCAAAATTGCCTGGTGGGCTGAAAGTCAGTGAGGTCCAGAGGCCCATTTCTGCACTGCCTCGCATGATGTATGAGGTACACCCTGCATGGTGGCCACAAGAGGTGGCAGGTGAAAAGAGGCTATGTTCTGATTAGATCATGTTGTAAGCCTGGACTGTATTGTATCACACTCTAGGTACAAAGCAAGGAAAAGGAAGCTCTGTAACAGTTCCAAAATCTGAGCATTTTGAAGCAGAAGAGATGTAGCTGCAGCCAACAGCAGTTAAAAGCCAGGTACTTCTACTCACACTGAGGTTTGTCTTGCCAAGGCCAGGCTGTGCTTTCTCCCTGCACCCGTTCACTGCCTTACATCTGTGTGCATGAGCAGCCACTGCCTTCTGCACTTCAGTTTATTCATATCTGAGCTTCTGGATGCCCTCATGTTTCCTTCCCCTGCCCCTACTCAGGCAAAGATGTTCCTTACTTCACAAGTGTCCATGCTCCTCTTATTCTACCTCAAGAGTGTAAGCTGGGAATTTTTCTAAGGGCTAATGTCATTCTCCTCATTTTCTCCTTTTATCTTTTCCTCTTACACCACAACACAAATCCTTCTGCAAGGCAACACTTAAAGGAAGAAAGAAAAACACATTTGGAGGTCAGTGTTTGGCTCCAACAATCCTGGGAGCCAGTTCTGGAAACAGTCATTATCTAATGAATCACCAAGTTTCCAGTGCATTCACCCTTTACAAAACAGAGCTGTTGGTTGACATGGTTGAGTCACTACAGTCATGTAACCTCTCAAGAAGTTCTCAGTAACCATTTAGTTGAACAGACTGGTAGTTCCTCAATACAGAAGCCTTTGAACTTGTGCAACTTTTCAGCACAAGGATGAACAATCTAGCTCAGAGGTCACATTAAGAGCAAGTTCATCTTGCCACCATCACAGTGGTTTTGGTAATCAACTAGCTACAAGAATCCATGGTTGCACTGGGGCATTCCCTATGTCACGTCCCAGCTGCACGGAGTAGTGGATGCACAGGGATGTACAGAGCACTCCCCTCATTCCCAAACCTGACTCGAACCCCTCCTCCAGCGCAGCCCGGGCCTGGTCTCTTCCCAGCAGGAAAATCTCTTATAGTTCTCACATCTGGAGCATCTGCCCCAGCCCAGATGGTACAAAGAGGTATAGAAAAAACAAATCAGGCTAACAGATATGATGTCATTTTTGAGCCACAGAATCAGAGCCCGGAGAAAGCCTCTCCAGCAAATACTAGCTCAAAATACCTTTTTTTTCTCTCTCAATACCCCCTGCAAGGCTCCTGCAAGCCAATGGAGGTCTCTCATGGAATCACAGTCGTTCTAGTGCAATCAAATCCAACGGCCATCCTAGAATACTAGGGAAGATTTCATTAGGCCCTTGCTTCTCCCTGACCTCCCTTTATAGCCTTTTAAATATTTCTTTTCTTCCTCTCAGAGAGCCTTTTTAGGAAACAACTCTAAAACAGGGTTATTCTTATGGACTAAATAAATTGCTCCAGAGGTGATTCAAAACATTTCCTATCTCTTTGTGTAGATACTCATTACCTGATGTGTTAACTGTTTCATTGCCAGGTCAGACCCCTCAGTGATTATAAAAATCATTTACAGTGATTGCAGAAACACTGGGTCACCAAATCAAAAGATCAAAATTCTCCTTAAACCAGCTGAAGATATGAGCCTATGCCTCTCAGAGCATTAGCATATTGGAACCCATTTTTGTTTCCAAACAAACAAAAAATACCAGTAGAAACACTTCTTCAAATCCAATTTGTGCTCATGTCACTTCAATTATCCTACAAGCCCAGAGGCATTCATGAAATTCTTACTGCCTTTACGGGCATGCTTATAGCCATTTGTGGCCCCTTAAAGGAGGGGTTTATATCAAAAGCATCCACCTTAATTCTGACACTCAAGTGTCTTTTCAGTGCTCTGCTTTTTCTAAATTAAGTCTTTCAAACTCAGTGGCATCCTCCTTAGCAAAGGACTGCCTTCTCCTCTCAAGGCCTGTCTCAAGTGTTGTCAAGGAAAGAAAACCCTTCCATAGCCTAGACAGCTCTAGCGAGTAAGATTTCCAAAGGCCTCACAGAGTTTCTGACTTTGTAGACTAGTTTACTCCTCCAATAGCAGGAAAGAAGGGCAATGGCAGCAGACAATATAATATGAATTAGCATGCATTCCAGCCTACTGAAAGGAGGATATCTCACCAAGAAGCCTAGACCACAGATCTACAAAGGCATCATATATTCTAGATGTTGCTGCTAAACACAAGAATTGAGGTACAGAAGTTGAAACAAAATCAACCCATGGAAAGTATTCCATATTCCTCATCAGGGAACTGCTGCGAAATGTATGTGAAAAAAAATGAATTCACCCTGTTGCACAGAAACAATTTGGATGAGATTAAATTTTTTTTTAACTAATTCTCATGGGACACTTAGGATCTGTCCTGCCAGACACCAAACTCCCATCACGCAAACTCAAGATAGCAGAAGACAAAGATAACCAGCCTTTTCATATTCCTACCTTTGCATTCGGTGCTGATCATCAATGCAAATCTAAATTCAAGCAAGTCTCTCCAACCTTAATTTCAGCTCTTTAGTTTAGACCACACACATATCCACCCATAAGCAGAAAAGGTATGTTACAGTCTTAAAAGTTTAACTGCGGATGTTATTCCGCATCTAACTAAATGGAAATGAAAAACAGAGGTTTTAGGAGAAGGATTCTGCAAAATGCAATCATCCAAATACAAACAACTGTTCTATGAACGTTAAACTGTGAAACAAAGACTCACAGACTTACCTTCTGACTCTGGCACTCAGCTATGGGAGTGAAACATGCTGCTATGAAGAAAAACAATAACCCAGAAGGATGCATTTTCATAGTTTCTCAGGCAAGACCCTTTTCACAAAAGGGGTGGCGATAGAGGCTGCAATTTCTGTAGGATAAGACCGCCTACTAAGAATCAGATCCAAGACAAACCAGAGGTTAAAAGTAAACAGGGAGAGAACATTTTCACACTATGCTCTTTAGCTGCAAAGCCTTCTTAAGTGGTTCTGCTACTTCTTGTTAAATCTGAATCAATCCCACCTTTTTCTTTCTTTCTATTCTTTTTTTAAACACACAAGTAGAACCCCTCAGTAAAAGGTTTACTCAAAACAGGAACATCTACGGATTTCCTCTTACATATCAGTTCAAAACAGAAGGAAGGAAATCCTCAGTTTTCAACTAATTAGAATGAAAAGGGGTTAACTGTATGCTTAACTGAAGGCAAATCCAATCGGCGCACTTAAATACCATGAACTCATGAAGAGCAAGTTAATTTCATTTCAGCAACGATGTGAATGGGTTCAAAAATCTGACACAAGGTACACCCAACCATTGCTTATCCCGGCATACTCAGGAGCAAAGCAATGTGAGTGACATGTCCTGTATTTCACAGGAGTAACATAAACTTGTCTTTTCATTCAGTCCAGCTCTTTGGGTAGGGTTTGATATTTATTTAAAATATTTGGGTTTCTCAGTAAGACCAACGTTGCATTTTGTATTTCCTCTCGTAGCAGTAGCATAATGGACCATTTTCCAAACACCTTCCTGACAGTTCCATGAATCCCAGGAGCATTTTCATAGCACTTACAAGTACAAAAGCCTCCAAATGTGATTAAAAGGAGACATGCTAGCCCGAGGTATGGTTTGCAATTGAATTTCTCCTTTTGAACATTGCAAACAACTATGGATTATTGACAGTTTTTACAGAGACTTTTCCCCCTTGTGCTGCCAAGAGGACTTGCAGTATGGAGCAGTCTAAAGACTGCTTCTGTTAGTAGCAAATGCCCTACTGGGCAATGGGTATTTTTTTATTTTTGAGTCATTATTAGTACATGAAAATGCATAAATAAAACCAGGCTAGGAAGCTACTCTTGTGTTTACATAAATGAGAATATTATTTTGCCCCCCCCCCCCCCAAAGATATGTATGCCAATATATAAGGTATCCCATATGTGAGAACTGTTATACTTACCAGTGCTGTCAATCGTTCTTTATCTCTTCCTCCATCCTACAGAGACAGACAGCATGATGAACAGCAAGCACTGTTATATATCCTGCACGAACAGGAAGCAGGTAAGGCACACATCCATCCACTGCGACCAATGTGAGAAGTACCAGCCCACAACTCAACTGGACAATTCAGCCCACTCGTCCTGTTAAAGGCCTGTGCTGTAACGGTAGCCCTGGGACAGTCACCTGCCCAACAGGCAGCCGCTCTGGAGGCCAGGGCCAGAGGGCTTGCAAAGCTCCAGAAACCTTCTCAGACCCTGCAGATGTATAAATTGAGGCAGACACAACATTACTCAGATCAGTTCTGGCAGGACGGCAAAGCAGCAGATAGGCACTGGGGACGCTCTGTTAGAGACATTATCACGGAAGCCGACTGTGCTTTATTTACACGCAGTCAAGGTACTTAGACTGGCCAGGTAAACTGAAGAAAAGAGACTGTGCGGCTTCTCCACACTCTGTTACGCGTATACGTCTAAAACAGGAAGCCTAGAAGGAAGCTAAGCACTCACTGATAGGTCTTCTGAAGGCTGGCTATGCTATAGGGGTTAAGTTGCAAGAACTGAGCGTTCACCCCCAGCTGACAGGCTTGTAAGGTGGAAATAGCTTACCTTGAAGACCTTGAAAAGAGGTGGGTTTCCTTTAACGAATCCTCAGCACTCAGCAAATTCTAAAGGCACGGTAACGTCTGCCTTTTCTAAAGGGCTCAGTACCCAAAATGCTACAGGTGAAAAAGCGCATGCAAAGACCGATTCCAAGGTTTTTCACTGCTGCTTATCATCACTGTGTCTGATCTACTGCAAGGAAACTAGGAAAGGAAGGGAGAGAAAGGGTTTTGTGAAATTCCTGTCTGAATAACATAAATCAGATTCATAGCAACATCAGAAGGCTCACAGCTAGCTTCCTTATTTGACCAGTCTTTAGTTAAAGGCAAACAATACAACAGCAACATACAGGCTAAAATTGCAAGCACCGAGTATTGCCATTTTGCAGTAAACTGAGAAAGCAAAAGGCCGACTTTGTCATCAGATGCTGCTTTCTTGATTAAGTGGCATACGCAGCATGTTCCAGTCACAACACACAAAATGCTCTGGTAGGTAGCACAAAAAGTTACTTTGCTGGTCATTGCTGCTAAACATGGAACACCAAAAAACATGGAACAGAAGCTGGCATCAGCTTCTGATCAGAGCAATTCTAAGCATTAGTGACAAGGTGAAGTACCATCCATCTCCAAATTACTAGGAGGCTCCCAGCTTTCCCAGAGGAGTGTAGTAAGAGTGTCTGATTTTCTCTATTGATGTAGACAGAAGTCAGCCCCCACAGACACTATGCAGTGTGAGAGACTGGATAGTAAATCATTTGTCTTGGCTCTGTAAATTCAGTAAAGATTGCTTAAATAAAAGATTTCAATAGCAGGAAATTGCCCAAGCTAACCAGAGCTGCACACACTTCACAGAAAAGGACTGGTGACCCATCATTTTAGAATGAGGCTTGTGACACAGGCATGGGAGGATGGGTAGGTTCACAGCTGTATACTTTGCCTTTACCCAGGCATTTTTTTTTCCCCCTGCGGAACAGGTTCAGTAGCAGAATTGAACTCTACACGTTTATATACCCATGGAAGAAATATCAGCTTTTAGTAGACAAGCTGCTTGAGATGACCCATCAATGCATAAAACAGAGCCAGGGAGTGGTGAAACCCCCCCCAACTCTTACTACACTCTTGTGGGAAAGCTGGGAAAAAGCATTAAGTCTTTTTGCTCTGAATCGTAAGTGTTAGAAGGCTGCAAACCTAAAAAGGTACTATTAAGAGATTAAACCGACCAAGCCACAAGTGCTTATAAAAACAGAGGTAAGTTGTTGAATGAACAAAGCTCTGATGCTGTTGGTGCAGAGGCTAGGATGTAATCCTGATTTTTTGCTTTCTTTTCTTGACAAGTTGGAAGGAACAGAAATTTTAAAGTTTGCTGATGAAAGCAAAAATGGAAGGGTCGTGCACCAAGTACAAGACTCTTTCTCAGTTTCTCTATCACACATCCACATAGGCAATAGTCTAATTCCAAGTAGACAAGTAGAGCCTGAGTGCAACGTTGCTCTGTGATTCAAGAAGAAATTATCAAGACTGCTCACACCCTGTTAGTTCAAAGCCTAGAAGAGCACCAATACAAGTATCAGTAAATGTTATGAATCCCAGTCTAGTTATTACTAATTGCTCCCAATTCCTTTATGCTCCTGCGGGGAAAGCCAGTGACAAATTCCCACCTCCCCAGTTTCACTTTGCCGTCTTTTCAATCTATTAAGGAGTATCGCGAGTTTCTCCTGGGGAGTTGGGCACTAAATTCTCAGATATTCCATAGGAATTAGATGCTTAATTCAGTTACACTTGTTTGAAGAAATAGGCAGAGCTATTCAAACTCATCACCTGCCCACATTAGCACTAGCAAGGAAGCAGTGTATTTCCCCACGCTGGTGCTGCTTCTCCTTCATGTACTGTTAAATAACGAGAGGAGACAGAAACGGCTTTAGTGAAACATGTTACAGGCCCCAGCAGTTGGCTAAGGATGTTACCGAAACAAAGCTAACCCATGGGTTAAAGATTCAGCTTTTTGGTTCATGACAATACAAAACGAAGCAGCACCTCTAAACAGAATAAACATCCTAACCTCCAGGTTGAGATCAGTAAAGTTCTAAAACCTTTTGCCAAATCCTCAGCACATGATACTGAGCATCAGTATCATCGGTGCCCCCACTCACCTACGTTTTGGTCTTCTCATAGCTTTATTTACTTGGATAGTGTTTGAAGCTGTAATAGATTTGAATGTGAAAGACTATTCACAGAACGAGAAACCAGCGCGCAAAACTGCGTTACACTGTGCCAGCTGCAGAAAGAGGAGGAAATCAGGACAGTTTTAGGTGACCACAATGACTTACAAAGCAACTTAATTTTGCAGAACTTTCTGTACCAGCTGTTCATGGAAAGCTCTAAGAAATCTTTATGAAATGAAACAATGAACCAAATTACAAAGTTCGAAGCGAAGGACTGTACACTTTTAAGGAAAGTTTAAATAGTGTCATTTAAATAAATTCTTGCACTCAGCAACAAAAGGAAATTGTTTCTATAATGGAGATGTTAGAAATGAAGCACAACAGGCTAGTGCTAAGGGTTAAGTGAGCAAAATCGATTTTTGAGCTTAAAATTGCACTTAAATAGGCAGAAATTTGCACTCACAAAGCACCATAACTTCAGCAGGTTTTAACATGGGGAAAAAGTCAGGGATCCAACAGCAGAATTACGCAGACAGAGGAGCTTTTTTCTTTCCTTCTTTTCTTTTTTAAGAAACAACAACAAACTGGAATCAAGGTGAAGTAAGAGCTGGCTAAGATGTCAGAGAAGATAGTTTATACCTACTTTGCATAGCCCACGCTTCATCTGGCAGAATATAAAAGATTATTATTGAAAAATGCTCTGAAAATAAACAATTCTCATAGCACTATAAATGACATGTAACAGAAGAATCAAGACATACTGTGAGATATCTAATTATTGAATATTTTTTTCATCTTAAAACATGATTAGTGCTTACAAAAATCTCAAGGGGGATTTTGCATGTTTCCTCGATGAATTATCTGAATAAAAGAGATAGATTTAAAGTTTTGAACAGCAGTGGACTTAAAGAATTTGAAGTTTTAAAAAAGCTGTGTTTCAGCTGTGATACAACCTAAAAAGATAACTTGATTGTGCAAAGTGTGAAAACATCAGTGGATTACGTTTGGTTATTTCAATCCATATGCTGTAGTATTTTACAATATATCTAAATATTTGCGTTTTACAAAGGAAGCTTAAAAACTGAACTCAGGTCTATCTCAAGCACAAGGCATGCCCAGGACAGACTTTACACAAGATAAAAATGCAGGGCTGACTTTGCCAGAAGCAATGATAAACATAAGCTCAAGTGTGAGAAGCAGAGATCTCAGTCCTACTGGCTCAAATCCTAAGCAGCTCCAAAGAAGTCATTACAGATTTACTTTGCATTCACTTAAACCATAAGCTATACCTAAATAATCTGTTAAGCTAGTAAATTTTCTAAGGCTTGCAAATAAGACTGAGTTGCTGCAGTCTCCTCTTTCACATTGTCTAAGAGAACTGCATCAAATAAGCTAACAGAATTACCTCAGAATTAATAAAGACCTAAGCTTTTAATATCATTTTATCCCTAAGTCTTCTATTTTAGAAGCTATGTTTTTTTTCTACCTAATAGTGTTAAAGCTTTAAAGAACAGAAACATTAAGGAGATGCCATTGAATACAAGTCCTCTTTCAAGCTAGATAAAAGTTAGTTTTCCCGAAGATTTCATAGTACGTAACTGATCAGTTCAGTCCAAGTTTGACAGGGGCTTCCTCTGATAACACTCTGTAAGCAGAGGAGCGCTCTCAAACTCCTCACCTCTTTGGTTGCTTAGGGAACTCTACTGCAACCTGCAATGCCAATTTGACTTCGGTTGCCTGTGCCTTTGTCATCCCTGCCCTGGACTGTAGTAAGTGGGCTGGGAGTCACCATATCATGGCCAAAAATCCCATCTGCATGGGCAAGTTCCACGGAACTACCAACCTCTCAGGGCCACTGTGGATGTGACATCTTTGAAGACACTCAAAAGTTGCTTGGATGAGGCAACCTGATTGAAGTTGGCTCTGCTTTGACCCCAGTGGTTGGACTAGAGTTTAGAATATTCCTCCTGCGTTATTCCAAACTTTTTTTTTTTAATATATGCTTTTTAAATGCATTTTAAATGCAGTTTTAAGCAGTATCTGCTGTCACATGTATATCAGAACTGTCCTTCTCTTATCTGAGTTTGAAGTCTCAATATTTATCTTCATCATACTCAAATAAGTACTTTACTGTCATGGGACGCTAAAATTTGTAAGGCTATGTAACACTCAAGCTAAGGACAATGGACAGCTTGGAAAGCAAACCCCTAGTATCTGATGAAGCATCAAAAACTTGAAGTAAATCCTCCTTAAACTGCATTTAGAAGCAGTAGATTCACAGTTTTGATGACTTAGCTCTATTTATGGACCAGCATACACTCGCTATAGTAGAATAAATTATTTTCTTCTTTCATCTTGCTGCATATTTCATTTCACAATATACTCTGGGAACAAAATATGTGCCTCTGACGTGCCATATGGTACCCTGCAAACACAAAATAAACTTGAATAAAGACAAGACCAGAAGAAAACTGTCAAATTACACTTTATTTGTATCAACAAAGTAGGCAAAAGAAAGACTTGGTGCTCAGAGATACAAATTCATTATTTGCTGACAAATTGCTCGCCCTATCCATGTTGGGCACTTTTCATTTTCAACGGTGTCAAGTGGACTTTTAACAGGCAATTTTTCTTTTTCCTAGACTAAGGAGAAAGAATGCCTATGCAACTAATATCAGATTAAAATGTAGTTTCTGCATGTAGCTTTAGTTCCACTGCGAAGTTCATGATTGGCAGCAAATAATTACATTTGGCCTCAAAGAGAAAATAGTAAAACTGTTTGTAGGGTCATTAAATAATAAGCATTAGCAGCATACCCAAAATACATCTTGTACAAATAACATTGCACTTAAACATACACAAGCATTTACCATTATTTACACATTAGAATTTGTATAGAACAGTAAGAGTGATATATACAGAAAAAACAGCGGAAACTTTAACAGCCCTAGATGACAGCGTATCTAGTGTTGACTCCTTATTTTTTTCCATACAGTTTCCCAGGATGTCTCATGAATTTTTTTCACTACATACTGGTGCATAAAAAATAGATTTTACAAAAATTAGTTAACACTTCAGGATAATTCTATGGACTATTAAATGTTCATTGCACTAGGGAACGAGGGAGTCCACTTCAGCTCCTTACTAGGATAACAGAACTTGACAGGCTCTACCTACTTAAACACTGTGCTTTACCTTACAATAGACACTGCAATCTAAGCCGTGCACAATGCAAGCTGTGCAATAATTACCCTGTGAGTTCCAGCGGCAGCTCCCTACCACAGAGTATCTCCCACTGTCTTGCAAGCAAGGAAATTAACTTCTCTCTGCTTTCTGGACTTGGGATAAAGACATACCACTGGATCTCCCTGTTCCTGCTGCCTTCTTGTTTAGCATGTCCTTTTGGGGCACTATCAGTCTCTCCAAAGTGATCCAGTGTTAAATTCTGCATCAGATCCTGGTTCTGAACATCATCAAACACAAATGTGAGGGCCTGTGGATATGTCTGATAACCCATAAGTACTCTATCTAAATCCCGGATTCGTCTGCCATCTGCAAGCTGATACTTATCTTTCTTTGGTGGTTCCTTAGCAAATTCAGGTAGTGGATAACTGATATAATCTTCATCAAAGAGGAACAAATCAGAGCTGGTTAATATTAGTGTTTTAGGCTGAAGCAAACTATGGTTTTGGGCAGATCCTTCTACATGATTTACTTGAAATGCCAGCACGTACAAAAGGATATTGAGGGACTGAAGATTAGTCAAACCATCCATCTTCTCTGCCACTAGAAAAGCAAGGTCCCCAATTTCTTCTTCATTGGGATAAATAAATTTTACTCTGCTAGAGTGAATCAGTTCATAATTCTCCATTTTCCCTGCAAGGATAAATATATGTTACTATACAGTAGTCTCTTCATGCATGAGGATAAGCAAAATAACCTTTGACACTTGCAGCTGAAACACTCAAGTTTTAAATCTGTTTATGCAGAGTTTTAATTGTATACAATATTGGAAAATTTTTATTTGGATTGCAAATCTCTACTGGAGTCCCTCTTGCATCACCAACACACTTTTCTGCTAATTTCTAACTACATAATTCAGAGTGAGTTAGAAGCAGAAGAGGTAGAAGGAAATACAGCTTGATTCTCATATCAGAGACTATCTGCCTTCCTACCAGCTTGTTTCCTGTCTCCCCCTTTCCAGTCCCCTGTTCTGAACTGACTGAAAGCACGATCAGATCACAGAACACAAACAAAATCCCTGCTTCTTTTAAGCAGACAGGAAGGGGGGGGAAATGAAAAAGAAAAAAAAGATCAAGATGAATTGCTTTTATATGGATGAGCACATGCTAGGCTCTGGAATAGCAGGAAGTGAAGCCGCATTGTGCCCTACTTTACTCCCTGCTAAGTGGCTAAAAACAATGTAGCAAAGCTTGCAGGAATCTTGTGCCTGAAAGCTTGCCTGCTTTTTCACATAAATCAATTGGTCTAATAAAAGATACTACTCCTCCCTTCAGATCTTGCACTTCTTGAGCTTACGTGGCTTCTCCTTATATATAACAGTGACAGTAAATAACATCCATCAGAAAAACACTATTTTATTTTTCACCATCAGTTGGCTTCAAAACTCTAAGCCAAAACAGTTTCATCTAACATTTGAATTGAACCTAGCACACTTTAAAAAGCTCTAGTTTTCATTTCTCTGCATTCTCATGGAATGACAGGATTACTTTATTTGACCAAACAAGGAACATCGTAACCTTTGGACTTTGTTAAATTCACTGTTCTTTAATGACAGACTTGCAAGTTTCAGCCTAACCTATAGAGAAGAGTAGTGGAAGCTACACTAGCACACAACCCAAAACACAATGCAAAGGATGCAGCTTCTGCTCCAAAATAAGCAATCACTTTAACTTCATGGCAAGGATGTTTGATATTTAACCACAGGGCATGTGTAAGAGGACAATTAAGGTAAGGAAGTGTGGTAAAGTATCACAGACAAATAGGAAACAATTAATGTCAACATATCCTTTGAAAGTTTTTAATCACTACATGTTAGATGATGCACTAAATACATAGCCTGAACAACTTAAGCCTTACAGAAGAGACCTTTTACCTGTGTTTTTATTCCCAAATTCAGAGTAGAAGTCTTTATCCACTGGTTCAGGTGAAGGTGTGCGTGCCAGCAATGACAGAACCGCCATAAGCTGCTGTATAAACGCATGAGTGTTGTAACTATCTCTTGTCAAGCAGGTGACTATATGATCCGCGGAGTGTCCTGAGGAAAACACAGAATTTAAAACATTCACACATCTGAACATATCTTTATTATAATTTTTTTCACCAAGTTTTTGTTGGCAAAAAAATATTTCTTGCAAGGACTCCCAAAAATATGCAACTTCGGATGATGCATCATTATTTGGATAACTTTCCAGTCTCTGGAAAAGAGTAAAATTTCTTACAAACCCCTTGAAAAAATAAATTCCTCTTGATTTAAAATACAATGCACATTTATCGCATTTCTCGCAGTTTGACTGCTGCTGTACAGATTTAATTGATATTACAGAAAATCAGCCTCAAGTTTTCTTTGTGCACTGATGGTGCATAAGGTACCTTAAATTATCCCCACTAAGGCAATTTTTTCCTCCTCAAGAGCTCACAGTACAGTAAGAGAAAGCCTTTTTATAACATGGGAACGTATGACTCACAAATAGTGAGACTCTGGGGCAAAGCACCAGCCCTGAAACCAACTCCTACATTATTTAAAGTTGACATCTTTTCTTTTTGCAAACTTTAAAGCTTCATTTTCCATCTAAAAAGTCAACTATCAACCACACATTTTGCAATACAGACAGTATCTTGATCTTACTCTTCATTGCAACCCAAAACCTCAGTACAACAGGAAATTCTTTAAGACTTTCTTTTTGATCTCTCTTGCTAAGACACAAGAACTTTTAAAAGCACATGTGGGACCAATTAACTCACTGATATTAAGCCTCCTAGTTATCTCAAGTGCAAGGTCTTGCAAGACATCATCAGCCTACTCATTTATACAGCACCACAGCATTATATTAATTCATTCTAAGAAAAAGAAGTAGCAAGATAACAGTAATATCAGTAATGAAATAAAGCGAATCCATCTAAGACAAGACGGAAGAGACAATACAGAACTAGGAAAATTTAGAGCTGGAAATGTACTCACCAGTAATTCTGAAGTATTGGTCAAACAAGCCAACATTTACTGACTGCAGATCATTAAGTTTTAGCACAAAGCAGCAAGAGAGGTGGAAAGAGCTATTTTCACAATCCGAGTTTTCTTGATTCCAAAAATCTGCTGAAAAAAATGTAAGAAAGATATACAAAAAAAATATTTTTTTCCATGAGCATAATCCCTATATTCAGATCTTGCATCTATATCACACTCAAAGAAAGAAATTGGGAATTTCTAAATAAGTTGTTAAATACCAAATATGACCAAATCTCCTTGCCAATACTGTTTCTGGAAGAAGAAGCTGCATGACACAGATTTAAAACAGCAGATGCATTCATGAACCGAATACAAATCATGACATTCACTTACTATTTTGGCTTTTTTGTTTGTTTGTTTGTTTTTTTAGCTGCTGAGGTGAGGCTAGGGAATATTAAATGACATTTGAGAAAAGCATGGATAATATAGCACATGGAAGTGTCTGTATGAGAAGCAGCCCTGACTCAAGACTCCAAACTTGTTTTTATACCCCACACCGTGCCCCAAGAGTACTTTGCATAGGGTGGACTGTACTACACTTTTCTTCAATTAGGAGGCCAAAAAAGAGAATACCAGGCAAGACTGGTACTTGAACTGAAGACAAAAACACAGATGCAGACTAAGTTTGTTACCTTATTAGAAGCCTGAAATTAATAATTATCTTACCTGACTGGTTCTCATGAGCACGAACGAGAGATTCATCCAACAGAAAGTAAATAGCTTTTGTTGAGAGAAGCACACAAGCCATCACTTCCAAATCAGGTGTTTTGTAAAACAGAACTGAAGACCACATGAGATGCCTCAACTCTTCATTTTCCACCTAAGATAAAAATCATTTCATAAATCACTTGCACATTTTGATCTTTCAGTTTCATCAGCTTAGACGCAGTTTTAGACTACTATAAAACTGATTTCTCAATCTGAAGCATCTGAAAATGCTATTATCAAAGAGTGAAAGTTCACCCCAAAGCTGCTAAACACAGCTATAATAGCTCTCTACAGAAAATGTCTTGTATACGTAACAGAAAATATTTTTCTGTTGTCAACTAATTATTCTTTCTTTCTGGAAAATAACAAGAAGTTAGAAAAATATTTAGTGCAAAAAGCCTTTCTAGTGTAGATACTGCTACATATCAGCAGCACCTCCCAAACCTCAACAAGCCTATTAAGCCTTTAGATGCTACTGAGGGGCTGGATTCAAAGAGCTTCATGAGAGAGGATGGAAACACAGGTAGTAATGAGAGCTGCTGTTACAGCTAGGCATCTTCCAAACTTCTAGCCTGATGAGCTTACTATGAACTCTCAAATGAGTCACTTGCTTTATCAGCTCCTCCAGATTTAAAAAGAATGGCACGACTTATAAAGAGCTTATTTTAAAAGATCTAGAAATGAGGGCAAGGAGTAAAAGAAAAGTCATTCTCTTTCTCAACACAATCATCTTTCATTTAAAATAAAAATTCACAGCATGAATTTAAGGGAAGAGTAGTACTTTTAAGCTTTCCACATATAGCCTACACATTCGTTACTCAGAAACTGTATTTACCTGCTTAGGTTTGCACAGTCCCTACAGCCATGTACGTGTTGTATCGTATTTATGCATACACATTATACAATGAAGTCAGCCCAAGCACATCCCTTGTTAATTTAGTCAGGTAACATTAAAAAAATAATTCAAGTAATTTTCTTTGCTTCTGAGATTTTTAAAAAAACGTGAGGAACATTCTTGAAGTCATATTTTCAAGATATACACTAATGTACTCTCTTGTTCTACACCAAGCATTCCTGAGAGCAGATAAGCCCAGCAGCATCCCAGTCACTGCAGTGGGGAACCCAAAGTAGAGTCAATAGCACAAACAAGGTTTTGATCAAAAGCCTCCAAACTTGACATAACCTAACTCTTGTTTTTAAGTTTGATCGAGAATTTTTTTAAAGTTATTCTTATTTCGTACTGAAAGGTCACATCTTTTTATACACCTAGGCTAGGCACAATACCTCTGCAATGTTGTTATGGAAAAACTCAATTAAGGCATTTCCTTTCAGCCCAGCAACATACTGCAGAGACACGGAAACATGAATGTGAACTGGAATCTGGTTATCTTCTGTAATCTTCTGCATGAGAAATTCAGATGGATATAAAGATGACAGAGTCAGATGGGGCTTGCAAAAGCTAGGAAACAGAACAGATTCAGAAAAAAAGCAACATCAACATTTAAGGAAACATACAGCCCTTCCTCTACAAAAAATTGTGCTTTACATTTCATTCAACAATTGGGAACAGGCAATTTTTACTCTCAGTATCTATGGACTTGTTTACTCTAAATGACTTCTCTTGAGCATCAAGAGAAAAGCTTCAATTTGTCCATGACCTCACCCTGCAAGGACGTGGAAAAATATCTATCCCTGAAAAAATACATTTTAAGTTGTAACCACGAAAATAAATGAAAAAGGTAGACAGATACAGCTCAGGATAACCATTCATGCATACTATTACATACTGGCAGAAAGAAAGAATTTGACCACTATTACAGGCCTGATCATCAAATCAAAAAAGAGCTACAATGACAAACGCTAACCCAGTGGTTAGGCCACATTAACTTTAGCACTGTGCAACCAATCTTTTACAAGAATTGTCATTACCTTGCTGACTGACCGTGTCTGCTGGACTCCAAGAAGTGATTTCTTACAAAATCCGATTTGTTTGAAGCTTTGAAAATAATAATAGTCTTAACGTCCTGCAAGAGTGTTCTTAAAAGACTGTAGATTCTTAGAAAGTGGAATTTCTCATGAGGTAGAACAAATACTGCTGTAACAAATCTGTATCCAACAAGCAATTCCAGCACATGCCCATCCAAAAATGAGCCCTTCTGCTGGATGGAACCATGAGTTGGATGCAACACAACTGATGCTAGTGGAATCCTACTCAGCTTGAATATACTTCTCAAGTCTTCAGCATCTACCCATTTTCCTGGCAGTACACCGAAATCTACCTTAACTATGTACAAACGCTGAGGTGTTAGAAATATCCAAGAGGGATGGAACACACAGGGACCCTGATCAGAAGATTTATACACTGCTGAATAAAGTGCAGAACACAAAGCATTTTTGGACCATGCTTTGTTACTGTCAGTTGATTCTGGTTGATGCAAGGCTTTCTGAACATTACTTTTATTTCCGTAAACAAGATATGCTGGGAAACAACCTTTTATCTCAACATCCTCTGATGATATGCAATTCAATTCCATAAGCTGACAGACAAACTCTTGAAGGTTTGCTTTTCCACAGTACAATGTGGAGCTCGGTAACACTGATGTGCAGTGTTGAGAACAACACGTGCATAAACAGGAATAAAAGTCCTGAAGATTCTGGGAGTCTGAAAGAACAAACAAGCAGTTTTCACTGTTTTTCAGTTTGAGTGTTAAACAGATTTCTGGCATAAGAAAGCCAAATTCTTTCAGATCAGTGTATGGAAAACATAGTGTTAACTTCAAGGCAGAAGGGATATGCTGGCAGTTTCCTCTCAATTCCTGATGAGGAATCTCAAACACAGCTATCTTACTATCAGTCAAAACCAAACAGGAAGCAAACTGCCTGAGTCCTTTATGAATGTGAATAGAAAAACTCCAGAGAATTTTGACTACATCAACACTCTCCACTGCTGTGTTGTCAGATGACTGAGTATCTGAAGTAATGCTGAACTTGAAAGTCTGATCTCCTTCATGAAGTCCCATTTCAAAATATCCATCTTCTTTTTCTGTGGTTCTGGAATCACCCAGAGACTGTCCTTTTTTCTCTGTAAAGGAAGGGGGTGATCTCTGCACAGTTTGTACTATCAAGGCGGAAAGGTGCTGGATAAAATCCTGGTTTGTGGCAGTGTATGACATACAATTAAAAGGCAAGATGACGGTGTTACAGGGGTCAGGCACTGCACAGTGTTCTTCCTCTGAATGATCCAAACTTCAAAAGAGATAAAAGCCACAGTAAGTACACGCTTGAATTCAAAAATAATCATAACTACCTATGATTCATGCTGCTACTTCGCAAAGGTTAGAGACTTAACCTTGTTAACTCAGTTAAGTCAATGTAATTTGCAGAACATCTTTGTAGTGCACACAGCCACTGATTTAAAAGCCTAGTAATGTGTAATTGTACAGAAAGTATGAAGAACTAAAATGTTTACTCATCTTCCATTTCCCATCCCTAAGCAGCATAACTCTGTGAGTTAAAGCACTTCACAATGCAGCTACTGTTGCTTTTGAAACTAACAAAAGCATCTCATAGTTCAAAGTTTAAAAACACTTTGCACCACGAAATCGCTTTCCAAAATCCAGATGCATCACACAATGAAAGAGAATGTGTTTTGCCTGTTGTTTTAAAAATGCAGTGTCTGTAATTATTACTGAAAAGCTAGCGGGGATTCAAACCAGAGCTTAGATACCTAGCTTACCACATATGATGACCTCTTCCATATTCTTTGGATGAGTCCAATAGAGAGGCAGGTGCCTAAGAAGATGAAGAAAACATCAGAAAGCCACCAGCTACTTACAGCTGCTGACACACTCCTCAGCATACACATGAAAACCAAAGTTCATGTTGGTTCCAGCATTTTAAAGCTAGTCCACTCACTGCAAAATCCTGACTGCTGTACTCATAGCAGCTGAATAGCTATTCTTACAGAGGATCTAATTTGAGAATCCAGTTAGAGGATCCTAAAACGCTTCACCTCTTTACTTTAGGTTGGGCATTTAATTAAGGCAGGCAAGGACAGACTCTGCTGCTGCTTTGGGCACATATCCAACCTATGATCCATACACATTCCTTCTGTAGACTATAAAATTCAACTGAGGTTGTATAAAGTGAGGTAAAAAGGTAAAGGAATTTCTTGAAGACCAAGTACACTGGTGGCAGAGGAAGAGAATCCAGAGCTCCTGCTGGCTCTTTCCCCTAAGCCGTGCATATTAATAAAAAGTGCTTCAAATGCTTATAATCAATGAAATAATTTAGAAGCTATCAAGCAGCAGGATTTTGAAGGAGACAAATCAGAGCTATCATCTATTGACAGGGAGAGGCTTCTTCCACAAAGTGATGTTGTTAAAACACCTAAATCCTACACTCAGAGTAACTAAGTGGACACTAAATGGCAATGTGATACCAATGTTGGATCAACATGTCACAAGCTCTTGACCTTAAAGTCATAATACAGTGATATCAGTTCTCTACAACTCTGTAAACTGGGATTATTTGGTTAATTCAAAACATGGATCAACCTTCACAAAATTTGAGGTTACCTCCTTTTTCTACTAAAATAGCTCTGAAATTCCAAATATCTTTATTATGGATTATTCTAACAAGAGAAGTTTAATATCAGAACTAAACTTGCAAGAAACTTAAAAATACCATAAAATACACATAAGAACGGTATCTACCTGATTTTTACATCTGGAGTCTGACATTTCAAAGCATCTCTGGGGAACTGTATGGTCTGTAGGAGTCAAACCACTGGACTGTAAAGAACTGCTGGCTAGGACTGTTTCTCTATGAATTACTTCTAGAACAAATAAAAACAGCTCTTAAAAACATTGAAACAAAACCAAAACAGGTGTTTAACAGTATGTGTCGAACAAGCTGAATTAAAATTATCTAATCAAAATCTGTCTATAAATCATTAAGGGTAGAGGATGCCTTCACCTAGCAGCCAGGACAAAACAAAAGCAAATATAGATGGAATTTTAGCCTAATTACTGAAGTATCATTAATTGCATTAAAAGTTACATTAATAGATAAAATTCCTTTTCTGAGGTAACAATTGTCTTATGCCAGATACCGGGATTTAAGAATTTTTCATACGACTTCTGAGTTAGTTTTAACAAAACATTGCCCAGGCTAGTAAAACCAGCAGCAAAGCTAGTAAAACCAGCAGCAAAGCTAGTAAAACCAGCAGCAAAGCATTCTTTGGTAACTGTAGCATTCTCTCAAATTTCTGTAGGCTTCAAGTTACAATGTGTACTACCTGCGTAAATCCTTCAGAAACTCAACCACACCGAGAACTTCTGGTCCCCCAAATGCCACTCTTAACACAATTAACTCACCTTACTTGGAACCTTTTTGATGTGTTCAAAGATGAATGATCAGGAAAGATTTTCCTGAGTGCATATGAGGCAACGCTCTAAGGGACATTCAACACTTTTTGCTTGTTTGACATTTGCAAGGTCTAACGCAACCCAGCAAATCAGTTTTCAATACTACGATTGAGTCCGCCAGTTTAAGTATATAAATGCACAAATAAAAACACAATTAATTAGTGTGGATATATACTCTGACTTGAGCATAAGAACTCCTGCATGTAGCACCTTCCTGTACTGATGGTAAAGTTTATCAGAATACATCCAATCTTCTCATAGCCAGAGGAAAAGCAAAAGGTATTTATTACTTGAACAAAATACTGTGTTAGCAAGAAGGAAACTCAAATTGACAGGAAAAACAGAACACGACAGCATTATTTCTGGTTTTCTGTTTCCTATATAAATATTTAATCTTTTTCCATAAGCCATTTTTCAGTGACATTTAATTTGAATAATATGTTACGGAAACAGATGGTGTCTACAAAAACTGCAGAGAAAACAATTCATAGAAATAGCATATCAGGAAATTAATTCCATTACTCATGGTTTAAGATCTAACAGTGAAACTCATTGCCTAGCATATTTCAAAATTTCTAAATAGATTTCTCATAATCTGTATTTTGAAAACAACCTTTGATGGCTAAATATACAGCAAATAATTAATTTCTACCATTAAAGCTACAAAGTAGCCTTCCCTACTTCGCTTGCATTTTTCTATTATTTACAGTAGCCTTCTCTAAGATTTTAGCAACAGAACTTCACGGAAAAAGACTAACGTAAATGCATCTCAAGTTCTACTCTAATCTTGTACAAATTTCTACAAAACTCCCAAGTACATCAGAGATTTTTTTCCCCCCTCTCTCAAGACTCATTTGCTCCTAAAAATTTGTTGTAATATAAAAGGACTTCTCAACGATATTTTTTAAGTAGTCACAGCTATTGCTACCATACATTTTTACAGCTAGCCCTCTATAAAGCTGCAGATTGTTATATATGCAAATTGCCTCAGTCCTGTAATTTAAATGCTTTATACTTTAAAGCAAGTATTCGATTTCAGGTTATCCAAAATAAACTATTTCTTGCACATATTTTGGAAAAACTGGCAGCATTTTATCTGCAGGTGACAGAGGATATCTAAAAGCATTACAAGAGTAAACAAAGAACATAAATAGCAACTGTATCAGGATCTGTTCTAAGTTGTTTGTCCTTAAATCAAATGCTCTCAGAACAATTTCATTGTTATAGATTGAACTTAGAAACCTCTACTGATCTAGCAGAAATCACAGCAACAGATTGCATTTTTTAAACCAAGCTATTTCTCTCCCCCATCCAGCAACTCAACAATTTATTGGAAAGAATAAACTCCTTCACCAAATTATTGCTTATATACTTAATGCTCTTTTAGACAATTAAGAAGTCTTCTCCCATTGTTCATGTCCAATTACAATTTTAAAGTTTCTAACCAGGCAAAAGCCAAAAAACATTTATGTTCTCTTCTTCTCAATCACAAACAAATACTCCTGTAAGTCATATGTAATCTCAAAGGCTTCTGCAAAAGCTCAAAAGATATTCTAAGTTCTTAATGTAACAGGTTTTCTTTTTTGAAACATACAGTAAAAATAATTTTCAAGTAAAGCTAGCAGGAGCTACAGCACAATAGACATGCCAAAACATAGGCTCAGAATGACCAATGATCCCGTAACTTGTCTTTCTTCTACTCACATAACACTTCCTAATGTCTTTCAGATTTATTGATAGAAATGTAATTCTTGGCAAAAAAACAATAATGGGACAGATGCTATTTCATCATATGATTTGCCAACCAATAACAGGTAGCAAGAAATTGCAAAATGCAGTTTTTAAACATATCTATACTTCAAGGTTTTCCACAGGATACATCTGCGGAAAAAAATACAGTCCTCTGCTTGCTATTTCTGCAGGATAATGCAGTGAAAGTACCCAAACTTTCTCCACAGTTAACTAACACTGGTGACAACAGGTCAGCATTGCTGATTCACACACAACTTGTAAGTTCTGTGCCAATGCCATGTCCTTCTGCATCATTTTGTCTTGATAAGCCCTATATCCATGCATGTAATATTCATGTATATCAATGCAGCTTCAAAAAGCAGAACCAAGAGGCTCGGCCCAGCAGCATGATACATACATGATTACCTTGGCTGGAGCTGACAGGACGAGGCAGAGAGGGAGAGGAAGGACGAACAGTAAGAGAAGAACAGTTTGATTTGGAGCTGGTGGCAGTGAGCCTGGAGTCCTCACTGATCTAATAAAGAAAGTATGCAGTGATTAAAGAAAAAAAACTAAACACAGGACACATTAGACTCCGAACTAAAACCAGTCTATACAAGGTTTCTCAATTTTAGCACTAGCTTTCTCAATTTTATTAATAGTGAAGTTAGCGCCAGCATTTGTCCGTCGCATCCACCAAGGTTTCTGCTTTCTTAGTGCAATGGAATTCTACTAAAAATTCATTCTAAAAAGTCCTTCTGGTCACTAATCACTGTGATGACTGACAAGAGTAACAGTGAGTTTCATAAAACACACAAAAATAAAAGCAAGATTTCTACCCAGCAAGGAGAGAACAAGGTCCGATAACTTTAACTCCAAAGCAAGACTAATCAGCTACACAGAACGCTAAGAACATATATGTGAGAAGGCAAAGAGGATGCAGATTTCTGATTTTTTTTCCTCACTGCTAAAAAAAATTCAAGGAGGAAGATGGCAAAATCACTTTAGTACTCTGCTGCATAGGTAGTAAAATTATGTTTCTGCACTTATGTATGATGTAAAGCATGGCTGTTATGGTTCCCTGTACATTCACTGTGTTAAGTTGCTCTGTCTTTTCCTCCCATCTTCCTCTCCCAAGTCAACACAGAAAGGAAGGCCAGATAGTAACTGAAATTATACTGAAAATACAGGAAAAGAATTAAAAATTCATCCCACATTAAAGCAGCAAGCAAAGAAATTGTAAAAATTGTTATAAGGAAAGTTTAACGAATTCCCATCAGACCTAATTTATTTGGCTAAAAGACAATGCCCAATTTATCTATTTGTCTGTCCCATCCATATTTGGCCAGTTGGAAATAGACTTCTTTATAGTCTTTTTTGAGTTTCACAACAGCATAAATATCACAAGCAATTGACTCCCTCCTCCTGCCATCACTCAAACTCACCTTTTTATCCGAATTACTCAGCTTGCACTTCACCTCCTTTGCTTTTTGAATAGCTTTCAGCACTTCCACAGTGTCTAGTTCCTTTTCTGTGGTAATGATGTTATCCAAACAGACCTGAAAAAAATGTAAAATATATGTAAAAATGAATTGAAAACAAGGCAATCTTTCTTAAATTAGCATAATAATATTAGCTTAATGTGAACTTTGTGCATCTTATAGCTACTACAAGCAAAAATACTATATCGCATTAGACCCTTGCTCTAAAACGATACAAATCTAGTGTACATTCAGAAACACTTGATAAGTTTTAAGACCCTTCTAGCACACCTGTATTTAAGTATTAACATACTGTTTCTTTATCCAGTGAAGACAGGATAAAATTTTTTTTAGATCTATGGACATAATGCTACTAATATGGTTTCATTCTCTGATGATCTTTTCCAAAGTAAAGTGAAAACTCATCAGCCTTACTAATATTTGCATTAGTTTACTCATTAGGCTTTAAAAAGATTTTTTTTTTTCAGTTAGTTAGGTGCCAGCTTCAAAAGAAAAGTGCACTGTGGCTTACCTCTGAGGCCCTGTCCCCAAACTGAGCAAGCACTTTGGTCCGGTAATCAGGAATGATGCTCAAAGGATTGCTGGATAGAACCACCTTTTCTAAGCATGGGAGGCTTCCTATATTTCTTACTTCATCAATCTGAAAGTTTATGGAAAAATGGATAAATACAAATATACAGAGTACCAGCACACAGGCTGAGCATCCCTAGTATAAATTACTGTTATATTATACTGTTCATTTCCTGTTATAACCAGGAAAGGTTGTTGCAGTTGCATTTTTAATTTTCAATTCACTCTTTAGAAGAAATTTCTTGCAATTCAAAGCGCAATTGAGTTTGACACTGAAATAGAGACCAAGTTACCTGTTCTATTTTGTTGTTGCTCAGATCCAAGTTGACTAATGAGTACAATTTGTTAAGACCACATAGCCTTTCCAATTGATTTCCTGCTAAATTCAGAGTTTTGATGTTTCCTAGTTTTGTGTGAACACCTTCTAGCGACGTAAGCTTGTTGTAGGATAAATCCAGATGAACAAGGTTGTAAAGATGCTATGAAAGCACAGAAGATCCATGTCATACACCAAATCATTCAAATGAAACAATATTACAGACACAAATATTAAGGTTTATGTTCTGTGCCACAGTGTTTATAGGAAAACTGCCTAGCCATACAAATATGATGTGAAATTGTTCATAATATTGGTCTGAGCTTACGAAATGGGAACACTCTCAAATACAGTTTTACTGAGTGAGAGAGATGGCCGGCAGTAAGAGCAAGGAACTAAACATTATACACCAATATTGGCAAAGAAAGGAAAATATCTACAGCAAATAAGAAATGAATCATTAAAAGAGTACCTGACATTGTTACAACACGTAACCTATTTTGGTTTAAACAGTTTTCCATGACTAAGATCAGCAACAGAATTCTGACACAAAAAAACAGATTTGGAACAAAAATTCCCCTTCAAAAGTATTTTTTTTACCTGTAAATTTTCTACCAACGACACTCCATTGTGACTCAAATCCAGGAATTCAATCTTCGGAGTTAATTTCTAGAAGGAAGAAAAATGACGGTGATAAAATGCATTGTAGCTTTTAAGTCAGGACAAACATTCTTCACTAACAGCTGACTGACAAACAGAAGGCACCATCCAATGAACAGTGTCTCATAGTTTTTTGTATTAAAAAAATCATTTGGTAATACTGTGCAACAAAATTAAGTTAAATCCTCTTTCTGAGGAAAAAGCTGGTTTCTCTGACAAGTATGGTTAAGTCTGAAACTCGTTTTGAGACAAATATTTTTCACCCAATTCAGGCATTAATTGTAGGCTAATTTCATTATAGCTGTTTCATCTTATCAGAGAAGTAGATATGATACCACCTGGATAAAGCACACTACCAAGTGCCAGAATAAGTTCACCGATTTGCTAACATACACTGATTATACCTGGCAAGCATTATATGAGCTCATATAAGCCTCTAACTCTTAGAAATGCATCTTAAGCTACAAAACCTTTTATTTTTGTCAGAGTCAAATATTGAATTAGATGCTGAATTTTGATGTTACTGCATATACATTTGCTTCGTGTTGGTTGTAATTTCACCAATGACTTGCCTTGTACTTAAGGCGTGGACTGGCACCTGAAAAGTCTAAGCCTAGAGTTACAAACAATCTTGAACTATAGGACTGCACTCCATGTTTGGGACTTCTAGTACAGTTTAAAAAGTAACTATTTTCTCTGCTTTGCAGGAATAATCTGAGTAAAAAAGTATGTTTGTGTTTTACATCTGTTCTTGTGACAAAAGCCTGATCTTTTTCCTTAACAACTGAGTTACAAAATGCAAAACCAAGGTATCGGCAAAATATTTCAGATGTTGTTTCCATGCTCTACTTACTGTGTTGATGTCAAAAAGGTTGCCAGAAAAATCAAACATTTTTAAATATGCAGAAAGCTTGAGCCCTGATAATAACTCCAAAGTCTACCCCAAGAAGTTGTTTCTGTTTATTTTTGTTTGCTCTTTTTTTTTTTTTCATAAGTGGTCTAAGGTAACGCAAGCAGTAAAAATGTTTCAAAAAGTCAGTATTCGTGAACATGTTACTTACAGAGCACAGAATAACAAACAGCTATTCTCCTTTAGCAAAGGAAATACCAAGGTAGTAGAAGAAAGATTATTTCAAAAAGTCTCCCTCAGCTTTTTCAAAGATTGCTTTCTAGTAAGCTTTAATTTTGTTGCTAACCAACATTTAAAAAGGAGATGCAAGTTAAAATTCTTCCAGAAAAATGAAGATATAGGAAGTAAATGCAAAGTCCGTACTATGTAATGCTCCACAGAAGCACAGCCAGTCTTTTTTTTATCCCCGAAAAATGAAAAACAATTCTTCCAAATGAATCTTACCACTGAATCATCAATTTGAGATATGCTATTGTGACTCATATCTAAAGTCGTTAAAGTTCTCCAAGTTGGAATAACTGCTGTCACTGGACAATTTGAAGTTGCACCCTCTGGCTCCCACTGATCAAACTCAGAGGCCTCAGGCACGAGTATTTCCTATTTAAGACAAGCACAGTAAAGTATTACGTTTGTTTTCAGCGAAAGCTAACCATTTCGAAAACAGTCCAACAAATGGCCATGCATAAGTAAGGAAGATTGCTAAGCTTTCCAGTAATCTGAATTAAAGCTGTAGGTCTTAAAATGTGAACTGTCTGGACCAGAAAGCTGACACGCTTATTCTGTACTGACAAGGAGAGACTTCAAAGACCAGCAGCCAGTCTTGATTAGGGAATGGAGAGGGACAATACAGGAACTGAGAAAGTTATGCTCCTAGATATCCCTTGCCAAATCAAAGCATAGAGAAAAGAAAACCAAGACATAAACATTCAGTTCTGGATGAATAACAGAATCATCCGTTCTAGTAAGCATAAGCAATGTCCCTGTGAAGGGATACAAGTAAACGCTTCCTCCACATTTTCTCCATGTTATTTTTGCATGTGCTTAAGCAACTACCAGCAGTAGGAAATCACTCTTACCTTCATCGATGTTGCTGAAAATCGAACACTCATTGTGGCTAGAGCATGTTTTGATGAAGTTAATCCTTTAATAAGTTTTGCTCCACAGTGATTTATCTGTTTTAAAAGAAAAATGTAATTTTTATGTTATAAAATCAGAAACAATATTACAGACAATTGTGAGATGTGGAAGAGACAGCTGAAACCTTTAATATTGGGTCTCTGCTCTATTAACAATTTGAAAAGTAGTTACAAAACTCCTCAAGAATCCCCTTCGCATAACACAGACACAAGCAGGAGATTATCAGGTCAGTAATATCAAAACTTGGTAAAGCTAAAGCAAAGAAATTGAGACAACTGCAGAAAAGTGAAACTTAAACAGTTCTTTGTTCAAAGATTCTTATCCACCAACTTTCTCCCTCACACACTGCTTGAGGCAGTTTGACAGTTCACAGCATTTTACTGCTACTAAAAAGAGTGGTATCTCAAAGAACTGTGGCTTTACCTGCAGACAAGTTCATTTATGTATTCTATGTTCTTTATTGTAAATAAAAAAATGAAGTGCCTTGAGAAGCAAGGAGACTAGGCTAAGCATTTAAGATGCTAGCATCAGACTCCATTTAAGATTAGAAAGTCTTTTCCTTTTAGGTCATGATGAATCTACAACACCTAAGGTCTGCTGCAGCTCTACTAGCAACCAAGTACTTCCTGGTAAAGCACTGCGCACACTGCAAAATGACCACAACTAGCAGCTTCACTGGTGTATCACAGAAACCACACTGAACAGAGAGATGCGGAGCTCCTACCACCCTTGAAAAAAAGTCTAGATTCTGGACAGATTTGTCCAATCTCTGGACAGACTTTTGTTTACTACTAGATGAAAATGCCAGTGCCAGTCAATGCAAAACTTTTCAAGAGAACAGAATTGTAAAAGATTTCACGATTATTTCCAAACACCGTAGTCTCCAGTTTTAGCACTAAGCCAAATTATACAATTACTAATGCTCAGAAATACACAGCAGACCTGGCATTTGCAGAGCCTCTATGAAATCATGAGTGAAGAGTATCTCTGTCATACCTCTATTTGGTGAAGTGATTTAAAAATTGACAGATCAAAAGGCAAGAGATGCTCCTGAATGTTACTGGTTCCAAAAGGTCCTCCTGTTCCAGTGACCTAGAAATCAATAATTAAAATCAGAGTTAGTACATATTATCAAACTTGTCTGCATTTCAAAAGGCTTATACAGGCTGTACCACAAATACAGTATCTTGGAAAAACATTCCAAGTTCCAGACAAATTTTCAAATATGCAGTGATTCATGAAAATTACAGACAACTCAATTCAGGAAAAAATGTTGCACCAGCTATGCACAGAAAATAAAGGACTGAAGCTAAGCTGCCACCTTGTGCTTGTTTTCTGTAGCACATAGGGCATGCAAAAAAAGATATCTTAGGCAAGACTGACCAACATTTCATTCTCAGCTGATGAAGACAGGCCTACATTCACTAAAAACAGCTTTCCTGAAACATTTGGGTCTTCCAAGACAGAACTACCTTCATTTCCACTACCAAGGATGAGGTTCAGGGCATTGCCAAGATGGTTTTGCAAAACAACAAAGCACTCCACTGGTATATATCTAATTAAAAAGCACCTAAAATTTCCATTTTGTCTTACTATTTTGGCCTCAGTAAATGTTAACAGCATGAAAACAGAAATGGTTTGTTTCATTAATGCTTGCTGCGAACAGCTGAATCTTGGGAGAAATCTTTCAGCTTTCTTTCTGGTCTTATCTGCAGCTCAAAAGCTTTGAAAGGACTCGCTCAGCAGCATTCAGAAGGGACAGGAATTCTGAAAACTCCGAAGATGGGTATTTTTCTAAAAGACATGCTTTTCTTCAGTCAGAGGATCCCTCAGTTCAGAGGGCTCCATAAACTCGTAAGATGGCAAAGGCAACTCAAGTTCCTTAGAAATAGCAATATAGGTGCCTTTTTGCTTTTGCAACTTGCTAAGCCTTCCAGTGAGGCAGAATGTGCACCTACCTACGCATTCCTAGTAGCACGCAGTAAGATTTTGTGATTGCACTTAGACAAAACAGCTAAAGAGATCGTGTCACAGGGGGGAATCATCTTTGTTAGAGAATAAGGTGTTTACTGAAAGTAGGCAGAATAAACATCTGTTCAACACTGACTTCTCAATGCTTGCAGAGCCTTCAGTGTTGTCATCTGTAAAGCTCTTGTGCATTCACACCAGACTCCAAGTTTGCTAAGAATCATGTCAAAGTGTGCTAGAAAGAACGTCTGCAGTATTTGTGCAAGTTTAGCTCACCTTTAAATACTTGAGTCTGCAGGTAAAATCCAGGATATGACCTAAATCTGTTTTGGCATCTCCATTAGCACATGTAGGCTTCCCCTGTAGCAACTGTTGAGTGACAGCATATAACTGCAAGGGCCTGATGCTAAAGACTTCTCCAGCCATTAACAACTGCTCTCCTGAAAAAGGAAAGTATAACAATACTAAACATACTGCTGCAGTGAGTCGCACAATTTCAGTGGTGACAGAAGAACAAACGGTACAGAGAAGATCTAAGCTTAGTGATAAAATATTTGTCCCTTTTATTCTTGAGGCATCAAAACAATGCATATTTTTACTATTTTAAACAGGTACTAGAAGGATTGATTTAAAGTATCTAACATCAAAATAGTCTAGGTGTTGGAAAGGACACTCATCATATAAGCCCGAAGCTCCTAAGGCAACTAACAACAAATTGCCCTCAATCTTACCAGGACCAGATTCGTACAACATTCATTTACATAATGTAGAAGACGCTATGCTTTCTCCATATTTTTAAGATAAACTCTGCAACAGTTAGCACTTATTACATTCAGAAAAAGTAGTGTCTGTCATCTAAAAAAAGTAACAGACCTTACAGCTTTTGCTATACTGCCTGAAGGCAGAATTTTAGCAAATGTTTTTGTGGGGAGCGTAAGCTCCTTTACTACACTAACACCAATACAGACTCCTAGAATAGAAAATGCATTGTCATTTGCTATTTGCTCATTCTAGAACAGTATATAAGTAGTAGGAAACAACATCCGAACGTCTCTCTGAAGGCACCATAAAAGATAACATGGACTGCAGCAGTCAAAACACATAGACGTGGAACTGATGGCTGTCTCCTCTTCCTTTTAGTGACATCAGTTTGACTCCATAAACAAGATGGCTTCAGCTTTCATGATAACCAGCATTTTCAGAGATGCTCTGAGAGAAGTAAAAATCCCTTTGGCTTAAAAGGGAGCAAATCCCAAGAGTCAAGCTACACATTAAGGCAAGGGTACACTCACCAGTTAGATACCAGCAATTCCAGTAATCAGTAAGACCACGTGTGCTACAAAGTTGGGACAAATTTCTTCAGGAACTACATAAAACTGTTCCAAAATTTGCTGAGTGGATCCTCTGAAATGGCTTTACCTAATTTTTTGCCAGAACAATCTAAAAAGGCATACTGAAACATGGTTCACCTATCACCTCAGCCAACACTACCACTGCTCCAGCTGGCAAACACAGTAGCATTTAACATCTCCTTTAACACAAAATTAGCCTGGGTTAGCCACTTCACACATCTTCTGCTGGCAATGGACCAGTTCTGTTTACAGTAGAGATGAAAAAAAGAGCTATTACAGTTATAGCAAGTGTATTCCACCTTCATCTGTCAGTCTCAGAAAAGAAGATCCTTTAATTAACTGACCAGAATGTCTCATGTTTCCTGAATTCCAAAAGAACAGTAATAAATTAGACAAAGTGCTTTCTTGCATTTAACGCACACTACATCAGCATTCATTGACACAAAAGAAACTTCCCTACATGTCACAGAACAACATGCCAAGACAGAAAGCTTAACAAAAGCTTCTGATCACTAGCACCATGCCTTATCCTTTCAGGCCACAGACTAATAAGCAAGCCCTTTTCAAAAGCTGAATTAATGGATTTCTCTGTTTAGTTTCCAAAAGTAATTGCACTACTGTTACAGTTCCTCCCAAAATAACAGCTTGAATCAAAGTACATCTGCCATAAATTGCAGTCAGTAAGAAAGAAGTGAAGAGAAAGAAGAAGAAAAAGTCCCAGTCAGATATGCAGAGTCCAAGAATCTCTGACTGTCTAGAGATTAAATATCTTGGTATATAAATGCGTACACATAGAGAAAACCTCTCTCTTCGTTCCCAGTTAATTTCTGGCAAGTTCTTTACCTCTGTGAAAGAGCTCTTCAGCCAGTGCAGCAGTGATCCCATTGATCTCCTGCAAAGAATAAAGCATTGTAATTGAGTCTGTTATTTACATACTTACTGCAACTTTTCAACGTGCATCTTTGCTGATAACTTTTTTCAGAAATCAACTGTAAATATGTCTACTGGATTTCTCTGCAACTTCAAGATACTTTAGAAAAATGATCTGAAATTATTTAATTTGACACAAATTTATTTTCAAGATGGGAGATACTGACCTATAACTAAATAGGCACATCCTGCATATATTAGAAGGAAAAAGCAACAGTAGCTACAGCAACCATTACTGTCCATTATTTGCCAAGCTTGAAAGTCAGCTTGTTTTTGAAGTAATTTTAAGTAGTTCTTGGAATATCAAGTAAATTTCTATTATAAAGTATAGTGTTTTCAAAAAAATGGGAATTTCAATATTTTTAAGAATAACCAAATGCATCAAGCACTCAACATTTCCTCAGAATACCACTAATAACTCAAAAACATTAGCTGAACAGGTCTACAGAGAAGAGGAGAGATACAAGAAGTAGTCATCTTCAACTACCCATTTCACTTGCTGGAAAAATAACCAAAAAGCCCTGTTCTCCACCTTCTACCCTCCTGGGCCTACCCAGGTAACTCAGCTTCCATTCCAGGCATTGACAGCTCCAGAAGGAAGGAAAAGCCTGAAAACTTTCAATGCAGGGCTTTGTTCCTTCTAAAACTGAACATGCACAAAGATCAGTGCAGGTATTTCTCTCCACAACAAGCAAAAGTTTGGTGGAAGTCAGAAATTCCAAGCATTTCCAATACTTCTCTCTCAAAGGCTCAAAAGAATAGCACAAAATAAAACCACTGTGATAGCGAAGTTTTCCCTAGACACACACATCTGATAAGGTAGCAGCAAAGGGTCAACAGATGTTATGGATTATCATGAAATGAATAATGAGCTCGCTTTGCTGACAAAGTCCTCATGATTCATAACAAGGGAATAGAACCACAGGACATCTGCAACACACTGTTTGGTTCATCTGATGAAGCAAGCGTTTTAGAAAGGCACATCTCAATACAACTGAAACTGTGCTCAGTGAGGACAAACACAGCCTCTACAAGAGTTTTGTGTCCAAAAGCTAGAAGGAGCAATGTTCCAAACAAAATTCAACAGCTCTGACTTATTTTGAATAAATCAACTACACTCATCTAGCGTTTACATGCTTAATTGAAAACTATATACTCCCTGTATCCCTTTCATCATTTGCGACACATAGCAGATATTTTTCCTACTTTTATGATTGAAACAAGATTATAACTTGGATTGTCAGCAATTAACAAGTAAAAAAAGCAACTGCACTACTGCATCAGCTCAAGGAGGAGAGGCCTCCATCTCAGCTCTAATTAGTCATATGCATCAACCACACAGAAGCCATCCGTCCACAGCAGCTGCTCAACTACAGCCTGGGGGCACTCAACTTTTTTCTTGCTAAACCTTGTATCTGTAGGTTTGCAAATCATCTTTTAAGATGACGAAGTGTAAGAGCGTGCCACAAAATCAGCATCATGTATCACCATGGATATCCCATACAATACCAGAGTAGTGTACTGTACTACCACTATCACATGTAACCACTTCTCTGTGCCAAGCAGCACCTGATTTTTCTTTGCAACATATGAAGTGTTGTTCATGCATTTATGGAAGGCCGGCTATTTCTAATCCTATCAGTTCTATTAACCTCAAAAATAAAGTTAAGCGTTCCTTACTTGAACTACTATATATAACAATAGACAAATATCATAGTCTTCCTAATGAGGCAATATAAACTGTCTCAAGCATGCATGTGGGCTGTCTGAAAACTGAGATATTTTAAAAGATCAAAGTTCTGCAAGAAGATTATTTTCTAGTAGAACTGCTAAGGTAAATATTTAGCTTTTCTTCTGAATAGCTAACATTTCTTGTAAATATTTAAAAGCGCTCTAACAAGTTCCAAGTATAAACAATTGAATTTATGCCTCAATCTAGACTCACTTAATACAAAGACGTGCAGATTAAACAACATCTGTGCTCCTAACACACAAGTCAGGTAAAGAAACAGAGAAGCACTCATAATCAAATAATGCTAGTTCTTTGGAAAAGTAAAAGATAAAAGGATGAGCACCAGAGCAAGTTTAAATCAAATTACAAGAAGTTTCAGTGAGCTGGATTCTGACTATTGTCTGCAAGAGCAGGAAAATAACTGAAGACAAGGGCAACAGGAAGAAGCTGTGCCTGTTCCTTGCTTAAAATCAGGAAATTTGCTTTGTCTGAAAAGAACAGACACCTGTCTTTACGTTGTTATGCGCATTTTTAATACATTTTAAAACTCTAATCCATTTTAGAGGGCTCGATCACAATACAAACTAGTATTTCTCACTCAGATCTGCAGGGCAATAGCAATACTACAAAGTAAACCTTCTCCTGTTTATCAAAGTCGAACACTACACTACCACCGGGACAGGATACTTACGTTCAAATAACACAACTAAAACAGGTTTTTCCTTTGTTGATGTGATACCCAATGGATCACTTGTGATTCGTTTCTGGAGCCTTCATAAGAAACCATAAGGAGCCATCTCAGTACATCCCATCCCCAAAGCAATTACTGCTCTTCCTTTCCACTGAGTTCTCTAGTGCATTTTTCTCTTTATAAAGTCCACTTTTCCCCTTACAACATGATGCCGTACTACAGAAGCCTAATTACATATATGAAAGAAAAACTTGCATTCTGAAAATAAAAGCAAGCCATCACTAACTTCAAGGATCCTTTACTATACCATTCTATCTGCTCAATACTGCTAGTTCTCTATAGACTGCTCCATCAGTGTACTCTTTTGGAGAAGTATCATTTTTCTACAGTTGGCTACTGGAAACTGTTTCAGTATGAACAGAAGCAGAGCTCTAACCACTAAATGTGTGTGAGGGGGGGGTGATCAATTATGTAACGGTTCCTCAGAGAGTTAGCATGATTGATTTCAGCTTTAACAACCAATTCAGCTGCAGCTTTATTTAAAGACTGCAAGTATTCTGCCAGCATTTATTTTCTTACCTCAGAGTCCCTATCCACACTACTTCCTAGCACAGTATCTACTGCAATAAAGGCAGTGTCAAAAATCTCTTTAAAAACATGCTTAATTTGTTACATTGTGCAGAACACTAAAAAAAAAAGCAGTTTTAGTCATTTTGCAAGCATTACATTCAATTCTCTCCCAGTCAGAGCACTGTATTACATTTTTACACTTTCAGTAGCGCCATGCAACAGGACAAGAGGCAATGGGCACAAACTGAACCACAGGAAGTTCTGTCTGAATATGAGGAAGAACTTCTTTCCTGTGAGATGGACAGAGCCCTGGAACAGGTTGCCCAGAGAGGTGGCGGAGTCTCCTTCTCTGGAGATATTCAAAACCTGCCTGGATGTGATCCTGTCAAATACGCTTTAGGTGACCCTGCTTGAGCAGGGAAGTTGGACTAGGTGATCTCCAGAGGTCCCTTTCAACCTCAACCATTCTGTGATTCTGTGAAAAACATAACTTACATATAAATGAAAGTGTAGAAAGTGTGACAACACTTTTGGTGTAGTAACAGGAAACTTGACTAGAAGGGTTTGCAGGTAGACTTCTAATTCTTTTTGTCTTTTCTCCACAAGGCTTTTGGAATTTTTTCCAATAATCTTCTTAGGAGGTAACAGGTTTTTATCAATTTTCTTTTCTGAAACAAGCTGAAAGACAGAAAGACTAGGTTATTGCCTGACACACCATCTGAATTTGCATGAAAGATGCAAATGAATGCACTAAGAGCATGCTGTCTGTCCCTGGTAAGATCCAAAACTAAAACTGCTTCAGTAAATTAAAGCTACTACTCAATTTCTAACCTTTTTAGAAAGAACATTTTATCTTAAAATTATAGGAAGTTTAACAATGGTGTATTCTGGGAATGTATGAAAACGAAAATCCATGTCTGTCCTGACTATCTCACTCACAGGAATACGCCACAAAATGTCTGCATGCCACAGAGCAGAATGCAACTACTTAAAACGATAGAACTACAGAATATTAGGTGAGTTCCTGAGAAAGGAGCCCAATCTTGAATACACTGGACTTCCTCTCATTTTCACTTGCTATTTTTAATCAGTACTGGTTAGTAACTACCATATGCAATCGTCTAACAACAGCTTATTAGCATCCCCTTGAAGACAGTCTTTGTTCCAATCCAGCATCTGGTCATCAAACTAGCTATCACAAACACTTCTCATGGCAAAAGTCGCAGCAACTGCAGCCTGAACTATGTTCTTTCCAATACATGTTTGTGTGTAAGGCTAACGTCCAGCTCAATCTCCTACAGTTCAACGAGGGAGTGTAATCAGGGCAGAAAATGCTGCTCATGCAAAGAAAGAACTTTAGTTTGCAGTTCAGATAGTTTAATTTCTATCTAGCAGACATTCTCACACTTTGAGGAAATAATTTGTTCCACACAAACTGCAAGATGTCTTGCAAGAGATCAATGTCACAGTTTTATCATCTTTACCTTTTCATGCAGGTCATGGAAATCACTATAACGATGTTTGACTGTCCATTGATGATTGCCAACACTGACCTGAATAATATATACCTAAAAGAAAGAAAGTAAAAGTAAGGAAAGAAACTGAAAAAGCAGTTAAAAGAAGCTGTGATATGTGTATGTCAATTTATCACTATAAAGTGATTCATTTTTCATAACAAAGTATGATAGCTAACTAAAAGCTTATCCAAACTCTACAGTGACTTTGCTGGTGCAGGATGCCTGACCTCATGCACGACTGCTCCATGAACAAAAATGGGTAGATGCACTCCTTATTTCCAAGGAACTGCTATTATTTTTCCAAACTGAAGTTTAGCCAGACTCTCAAAACTACTACTTTTTCTGAACATTTGTGCAAGCCAACTTAAATTGGCATTCGTACCTAGCCACACAGCAAACATGAGACAGCAGCATCCCTCCTTCAGATTTACCAAGTTCTACAACAGGCAAAGGAACTTGGTGAACATCTTGCTGTACCTTCACAGTTAAGCAGGAATCTAGAGCCTGACCTTCAGAAGTCTAGGCAAATCCTTTAGTTTGTTGGATGTTAACTATTTTATTCCTTTCAGAAAAAAACAAACGTAACAGAGCTTCCTGAGTTACGACTGTGCCCAAAAGAACCATTACAATTAACTAAAGCAATTCAACATTTCTTTAGAGAGGGCTAATTATTTTTAATTATGCACACACTGAATGGACACAACTCAAGATTTTCATTGCAGATGGCTTTCCAGATTGAACTGCATTGATACTGCAGGAAACTCTCAATCCACCTTTGGGTATATCAGAAGCAAGTCATCCCAGCAAAACTGCCAAGATAGAAAATAAAACAAAGCATAAAACCACCATGGTTCAGCAGAACCAGTTCTTCTTACATACACATCTACTTGAAAACAACCAATTAAAGAAACTGTTATCTATTCCTACTATACTCCTTGTAAAAAACAAAACAAAACAAAAACAAACAAACAAAAAAAACCACAGTTGACAAGCAGATATTGCAAGCATTTAACACAGTAGGGAAATTGCTTGCTATCACAGGTCACACAGACCCGATTCATAGGTGCTATGGGAAGGATGTACATCTATTGCTAATCCCACTTGAGGAAAAAAAAGTATCAACAGTCAATTTTCAATATGTCACATAAAAGAAAGGCAGTTTTCACTTACTATCAGCACAAACCAGTAGAGTAACAAACACTAAACAGAATACTACTTCAGTGTTAAAAGACCTATAGCACAGATGCTTTTTTTGTTTGAAACATCTGAGCCTGTAACACGCTGGCTTGCTGAACAAAAAAACAAGTCCTAGAGAGTATCGAATCAAGATGTCTGACTAGAGCATACAGCAAACGATGTGTCAGTGTTCTGATGAGCAATGAAAAAACAGACAATAGTTTACACAGAATTATAATCCCAATTAAGGCTTGCGTCTGACTTCCTGTCATGTGTTGGGAAACTGGAGGTCAGCATTATATACCACGCCCGTGAGAAACTAAAACAGAAATAATCTGAGTATTCAAAAGTTTCTCAAAGGTCAGAGGAAAGCAAGTGGAGACTCAAAGAAACCAGAGGATTACGTTTAGAACTAAAAAGGTAGTACACTTAGAAGCAATAATAAAGATACTGCTTCCGTTTAAAAGCTAGCTGTGCTAAAAATCTTACGGGAGATAAAACAGTATAGCTAAACACAATGCAGATTGAATATACAATGAATAAAACCTAAGATTAGACACTGATAACCCAGTAAACTTCACAGCTCCCAACTGACAGCTTGTGAGATAACGTAGGGATGCACCTTCTCTCTTTCTACAATACTCTACAATCAGTTAGGGTTAACACACAATAAAGGTCTCTCGCTGAAATGACAAGGACTGATGACTTTTTTAGAAAGAGAGTACTGAACCAAGTGGATAAGCAGCCTGGTCAAGAAAATGTCTGTGAATATTTCAGATGCACTGATACAACTCCTCAAATTAAGATTTTAAAAAGCCACATTACCCATGTAGAACACATCTAGAGCTAGCAGTACATATTTACCCGTCAAGCAGCACTGGCAGCAGAATGACAGCAATCGATTTCAGATTAACTCACAAGTAGCCTTCATCAAGTAGAACTGATACAAATGCAATATGCTTATGTGCTCTAAAGTCTCATTTCCCAAATTTATACAGAAATCAATCAGTCATTTTAAAGCAAAAATCTGATTTTTTTTTAAGTACATCTACAATTAATTTTAAGTGCACTAAGATGAGAAGGCTGACATTTTATTAAGTTTTTTTCAGTGACTGCCTATCCATCAAGCCAACGGCTAGAAGGCATAAACAAAGGAAAGGATGATGAAATCCTATCACAGTGCCTTGTCTCCCAGACATAATTTACCATGTGAACTCTCCACTCGCGTTTTTGTCATAAACTCTGTTTCTTTTGAGCTAAAATGTGAAAGGGTTTACATTCCCAGGTTTTCATCCTGGCAACCTATCTCCCTATTTTCCAGAGTGCCTTTTACCAGACTGTGTAATGAATATTCAGCACCTTTTTACATATCATTTGCTTTGGCCAATTTAAACTGTACTTTGTAAAGTGTTTAATGGATCTATAGTGCTGTATTTTCGCATGATAATTTTTCTTACTGCTGAGGTTGTTTATACAGACTAGTCACTTCAAGCTCATTGCAATTAAGTAGTCACTCCCCAGATAGAATGTCTTTCAACTCCCTCAATATTTAAAGTAACATATTTACTAGTAATTTATTTTATAATTAGTATACAGCTTTTAAACCTGCTGTTAAACGAACATCAGTGATTCCCAACTGATCTTCATGTACTTCCTGAATGGTTATAAAAACCTGCTCATCTCTCGTGGTATGGAGTACTTGCAAATTCCCTTGTATTCCTCATCCAACATCACACTGGTACTGTCAAGAAAAAGACAAGTACTTCACCTTACAACAGATGACAAAAAGAGCTGCCCACAGGCACACAGGCAGTCTGGGACGCAGGTGGGAGTGCAGCCACTAGGTCTCAAATGCCAGTACAATGATGCAACCAAATCTCCTCCTCCCTGCCTTGTCAAGTAGTCATATAGTTTACACCCATTCAAGGAAGCCACAGTGTTTTCCTTACCCACCAAAGTAAGCATTTATATTAAAAACAGCTGCAAGAGACAGGAAAAGCAGGAAGGCATTTTAGGCCAAACAAACACATAGCAGGAAACAAATGAAGCGCTGGCAGCCTAAAGGCCTTTTTTACAATCAGCCAGCCTTCAAGTCATCATCTAGGAGGATCAACATATGCAGGAGAAATACCTCGTGCACTATTTCTCTAACACATGCTGGAGAAATACCTTGCGAAAGTGCTCATTCTTTACAAAGTCAACAGAAAAATATGAATGAGTGCAGTATCTTTCCACTAGATTAATCCATAGATAAGCTTCCACCCTAAAATTTCAACAAGAATCACTAATATTTTAAGTACCACTTTCAAAATTGCATAGAACTGTGGGCCTGCCCTACGTATTCTACAGGATTTAAGCTCAAAATGTCAAACAAGTAATGTCATTAAAATATGCCTCCTTCTGTTGAGGTTATCTTGAAAGCTGAGCTCTAAAATGTAGGGTAAAATGGGAAGCAACAATACCAAAAGAAAACTGATTCTTTCAAAAACAAGGATGTAAATAGTGCTACTACTGTTGTGACTACTATATGCTAACAGATAAAGATGCTTCTTGCTATGGCTGTTTCCCTTTTCATCTTTAACAGATTTGACTGATTTTTCTACCACTCATATTTCACTTCTGCTCAGGTACAGGTCCCTGTCAAGTCCTTAGTGCCACAACATCTGAATTTTAAAAACTGAACACAAATGTTATTTTTTGTAAATTATTTCATCTTGTGAACTATTTTGTAAACAATTTCTGTTTTCATTTAAAGATACATGCCTACATTTCTAATGGCATGGGCTTTTTCACAGAAGCTGGCTGCAGGTTTGAAGTCCTGCTAGCAATCTGTAAAGGTTTACCCACAAGTAAACTTAATGGCATGAAGCTCTGGAAACTGCAGCAACATACTCAAATACTACCAATTACTGACAAATTTTGCCTTCTAAACATCTTCCTTTCAAAGTCCCTTAGAAAAAGGACACTAAAACAGCATGCAATTTCCAGAAACATAATCATTAAATAAGATTTAAGGCCTTAAAAATTAAGCTTCTGATAGCAGTGGCTTAAAACATTATCCCCAACTATCAGCAGATCTTCATATCTGCTGAAGTTTACCTGTTGCAGAGTAAGTTATGTGCCAGTACTCCAGTTCAATCTAGCACACTAATGTTACCAAAGGTTGGTTGTGCCATGATGCTGATTTGCAAGCTGAAGCAGATAAATAGCTCACATTCCACCTCCTGTGTCCATAACTTGTGTCTACTAGAGTATGGAGAGAGGTAATATTTTAAATTTTCTCAAATTCACTTGAATTTCTCAATCACAAGTATTGCAAAATACTCATGAAAATTCTATCACTAACACTATCAAATCTTAGTTCATATGTAAAACAGAAGTTTCCAATCATCATGCCAAAAAAGCCTCACCATGCCCTGACTCATCTGTGACTTTGAAAACAAACTTGTTTGGGGGAAGAACCACATTACAACAGACACAGTGGTAACATCAACATGCGACTAAATTGACAGAAGGAATTGAAACAATCCTCAAGAATGTATTTTAAGCTTCTCGCCAACTAGTTCATTGGATGCTCCCCTTAACAAGGTGATCTGAGGCATTCAGTGAATTTTTATCTAGGTCTGTAAACATGGCCACTCATCACCCAAGAGCTATTCCCAAACAGGAACGTTTCAGGTGTTATCAATACAAAAAAGAGCAAAACCCTTCAAGTACTACAGCTGTGTAAATTCTCTTGCCAAGGCACAGTTTTACAATCACTATCTTATTAAAAAAATCAGAAAGTGCCTTCCTTTTGCTCTAGAGTTTTTCTGAGTACCTTTCCAGTGACAGTAATTTAAGGTACTACTCATAAAAATAATACACAACTTTTTATAAGCACTTTCTAAATAATTTTGCCCCTTTCTTTTTCCTTCCTCCAAGTTCCTAATGCAAGAAGCCACCAGGGATCATAACATGCATTCTACAGAAAAAGACTATTCAAATCACAGTAAACTAAAGTAGGAGTAGAAAGAAAAAATAGTTATGTAACAGGGTGGTGTTCTCTACGTGCATTTATGTTAAGGCTTGTTTTTGTGATGAGCTTCCTAAAAAACCAGATCAATTAAGTCTGGGTACAATGAAACTTAAAAAAAAAAAAAAAGTTACAAACGAAAAATTTAACTTCTCCAACAGAAATGTTGCCAACGATCTTTCCTCTTTTTTGATGGGGTAAAAGAAAAAACTGCCTGAGAGCAATACCATGGGCAATTCCATCCCCAAATCATCTATCTTCCTCTGAACATAAAATGAAACTTCTCAGGGGGTATTTTATGGTATTTTCACCTTAACAAAAGGTCTCATACTCTATTCCATCCAGCTTTAAAAGCCGCATTTTCTCAATACCAATTTCTCATGATATACGTATACGTACACAAGTAGGAGAGACAGACATACGTGCACACGGAGGGACGTATGAAGGGGGGAAGCTCTTCAAATTCAGGCTCCACTAAAACACTAGCCCTTCCCAAGGGTCAGATTTACGAAGAGCCCGCACGGGCCAAATTTCCTGGTGCGGGACACCACAGCCCCCCCCCCCGGGAGGCGCTTCCCGGAAACTCCCCACCTTCCTCAGCCGCTGGTAGGGAGCTTCCTACCAGCTTCAGCACAGCGCCGAGCCCGGAGGCAGCCGCCTCACGGCGCGCCGAGCCGCGGCCCGCTCCCCGCTCAGCCCGGCTGCAGCGCCCGCACGGGACCGCGCCGGGCCCGCCGCCGCCAAGGGCCCTCACCGTGTAGGTCTCCACCAGCTCGGAGCCCAGGACGCGGGCCCCGCGAGGGGGCTCCTCGCCGTCCTCCCCCGCCGCCGTCGCATCCATGGCGCTGCGAGAAG
>NW_028186038.1:7490407-7512332 GCF_003343005.1 Rhea americana | reverse complement strand
CTCGGCCCGCGCGCCCGCCGCCGCCGCAGCCGCCATCTTGGCTCCCCCCACCAAGGGCGCGGCCCGCCCCGCCCGCAGCGCTTTTATTGGTCCCCGAGAGGAGGCGGGGCTTGCTGGCGGGGGCGGGGCCTAAGGCCGGGAGGGGCGGGGCTTGCGGGAATGCGCGTGCGTGCTAGGCTGCCCGTGCGGGAGGCTGCTGCAGTGCAAGGGCGAGCAATGCAATACTGTGCGGTGCTGTCCTGTGCAGTGCTGTGCAGTGCGGGGCTGGCCTGTGCAGTGCTGTGCAGTGCGGGGCTGGGCAATGCTGTGCAATCCAATGCAGTGTGGTGCAATGCCATGCCTTGCTATGCAGTGCTGTGCAATGCAATGCAGGGCTGGGCTGGGCGGTCCTGTGCAATGCAGTGCTGGGCTGGACTAGGCAGCATTGTGCAATGGTGTGCAATGCAATGCTATGCCTTGCTATGCAGCGCTGTGCAATGCAATGCAGTGTAATGCTGGGCTGTGTAGCACAGTGCAATGCTGTGCAGTGTTGTGCAATGTTATGACTTGCTTGCAGTACTGTGCAAGGCAGTACAGTGCTATGTGATGCAGTGTTAGGCTATACAATGCAGTGTAAGGAGCTCAGGCTGTCCAAGCTGGCCAAGTGCAGCTAGGGACTAGTGTGTGCAATGCGCACAATGCACATGATGCCTTGGAAATGCAAGCAGATGCAGTCCAGGCCAAGGCAGGCACTAGCACAGGGTATTTGAGATAGAATTGCAGAGGGCAAGGCCAGTCTTTGTCTGAAGAGTATTGAACTTCATCATAGTGCTGTGGCTGTGCTGCAGCATGCACCAACATCTGCCTCTGGAAGCGGTGATGGCAGTGGTCCAAAGCAGTGACTCACCCCAGCTGCAAGCAGCTCCCAGTGACCATCTGTGGTCACACCATGCTGCTGACTGCCTGGAACAAAGTTGCATTGGGCAGAGGGGTTGCTGCAGTGATTCTGTGATAAACATGCCTGTCACCACCTCAAAAACTGAGTTGAGAGCTGGCCTAATGGGCTGGACATGGGCATAGAGGTGAGACCCATCCTAGGTGCTCAGTGATGAGCACAAGCACGGAGCAGAGCAGCAGAAAGCCCTATTGGAAATGACTGTAGAAGGAGCTTTTTCTTTTCTTTCTTTCTTTTTTTTTTTTTCCTTGCAAAGACTGCCACTATTCAGGGAGCTAATTTCAAGTGAATTCAGAGCGTAATTCAATGTAATTTTACTGAGGTTATAAACTCTGTTTACCCCAATGAGCTGTGCTACGGCGGATTGGGAAGTGCTTCAAATCTGTGCATGCTAAAGGGAATTTGTGCGCCAGGAATTTGTAACAGCAGTAGATAATCCCAAAGGATGGCAAGCAAATCCCTGTCTGCCTTTTCACCCTGAAGTGGAATTGCCCTGAGGTGAAGTCATGGGAGGTCTGTCTGCAAAAGCACCTCTAGCTAAAGGAAGACGGTGTCACTCCTGTTGCTGCTACCTAATCTAAGCAAGGTTGCAATTACTCCCAGCGCAGCCTTGTAGGCTCGCGGTTGGGAAGCGCTCGGGGCGCCCGGCCCTCCGCCGAAGGGGAGCTGCGGTGCCGGCGGGGGTACCGCAGCGGGAGGCAGCTCCTGCGCCTGGCAGATGCAGCTGCAACCTCAGCAGTGGATAAGCAAATGGAAGCGCCGGCTACATACCCCCTCCCTTTTTATTTTGGGTTTAACCCCCAAATGCTTTCCCTTGGCTCCGCACTCACCAGAAGGCCCTATCCAGTAACAGTATACAGCAAAAGCAGTCTGAGAGGGACTTTCCTAGCGCCGTCGCACCGTCGGCGGGAGCTGCTGCTGGACTCGCTGTCCTGATGAGATAATAAGCAGTTTTACAGAGTGAGTTTAATTAAGCTTCCTCTGAACGCTCCAGCTTCTTAATTAAATAACCCTTTGCAGTGCTCGCACATTTCTCAGTTTGGACTGGTCCCCTGCTCTTCCCAGGGGACTTCCCTACGTGGGGGGCCAAGCAGCCCTGTCCTGCCCCCAGGAAAACGATGCTCCCAGGCAGCCCCTGCGTCTCAGCAGGGGCACAGTCACTGCCGGCAGCCAAGATTCAACCGGAGGAGGACTTAGCCAGCCGTAAAATCACTGATTTGGGGTTTTACTCTCAGCCGTCAGCTTGCTCCCGTTGAAGGTGGCTAGTTTTGACTCTGGAGACTTTGCTCCAGGTTACTCATTAATGCCACTTCAGCCGTGCATTCGGTAGGAACTTCTTTTTTTGTGTGTGTGCATGCTTGCACCAGTATTTTTATTAAAGAAGTGCTTTTTAGAAGAGAAGAAACCTACTCGCTGCCCGCACAATATCATTAGCTTTCTTAATATTCTTTTATTTAAAATGTTGCTTGAAAAGGCTTTGCTGTTAATCCCCCCGCCACACACACATTTTCTTGTTGCAAAAAAGCAAAAAGAAAAAAAAGAAAAGAAAAGAAAATAATAGCTGCGGTTTTGCAGGAATACATAAGAAAAAGCAAAGTAAAAAAAAAAAAAGGAAAGAAAGAAAAAAGAAAGAAAAAGCGCCCTGGTCCGCCCCGCGCGGAGGGCAGCCGCGGAGCGGAGCGGAGCAGGGCAGCGCCCGCGCCCCCGCGCCCCTCCCCGCGCCCCCCGCGCCGCGCCGCGGCGGGGCCGGCCGGGGGCGGCGGCCGCTATATGAGCGCGGGCGCCGCGGCAGCGCCGCCGTCGCCCCCCGCCCGCTCACCATGGACGACATCTACAAGGCAGCGGTGAGTGGCGCCTTCGCTCGGGGTTTGTTTTTTTTGGGGGGGGGGATTTCGGGGTGTCCCCCCCCCCGGATCCGCGGCGCGGTGAGACCCCCGCAGGCTGCTGCCCTCGGCCGGGACGAAGCGCTGCAGCTTTTGCCGCGAAATGAAGACGATTCGCGCGTGTTAAAATCCACCATCTCCCTTCTGATCCTTTAACGTTCTGCCACTGCCAAATTTCCCCCTCCCATAACTGATTATTGATTTTTTTTTAAATTGGTATTTAAAAAGCTCCCAGCTTTTATAACTTATTTCCAAGCATCCTCATGTGCTTCACCAATCCTTCACCCCTGCAATCTGCTGTAGAGGAACTAAGAATGTGAAATATGCTCCCGGGGAACGCAGAGGCTCCTGAACTGCTATTTTAGATTATGCAGCTGCACGTTACTCTCGCTGTGCAAATCCGAACTGTCTGGGCTCTGACAAAGACGCCGCACCGTTTGGTAACTTAAACACGCAGTGATACGCGAGCGGAGTAGGGGTGGAAAAGGCTCTGCGGGGTGTGGATCGCTGCTCTGTCCCCTGCATAACTGGAGTCAAAATACATTAGAAGGGTTTTCTGGTGTTTTTTTATATGTATACATACACACACACACTTTATACATATATATATATATATATAAACAAAAACAGAAAAAATGTATATCTGTATCTATCTATCTATCTATATATATATGTAAAATACAGTTGATCAGGCTTGATTTTAACCAAGGGCACGAAAAATACGTCATGCAAGTGCTATTTTAATTCCAAGATTTTTAGAGGGAAGAAAGACCTTGCTTGAAATGTAATGGAGGAAAACAGCAAAATGCCCACGCAGCCACCTCTCCGGTCCTCTTGGCCCAACCTAGACGCTTGTGAGACTGAAAACCCGTAGCGCTCTGGAGGTTTTCAGTGAGAACGGAGGCAGGCTGTGCGATCGGGCATCGAGTTTCCCTAACAACCACCGCGGAGGAGGAAGAAACCGTGACCTGTAAAACTGAAGGAAATCCAGGCCTCTCCGACCGATCTTTCTGGTCAATCCCGGCCGCCGCAGCTCGAGGGACAGGTCCTTCGGGTGCCGTGGCGGGGCCCGCTGCGGAGCGTCGGGAGGGAAGGCTGAGGGGCCGGCGGCGCTAACCGCTGGCCGAGCGGGCCTGTCCGTCCGCCGGAGGAAGGCGCCGTGCGCCGCCGGCCGCCTCGCGGCCCTGGGGCCCCGAAGGAAGGGGTTCCTCGCGCCGGAGCTCCGGCCGCTCTCCCTGCCTCTGTCCCGTAAATGGGATACGCGTGGGCCAAGATCCCCCCGGGCCAAGGTCACTCCTAGTCAAAGTCCGAGGACGTCGGTGGAGTTAGGCCACGGGGGAATTGAGCCCCAAGAAAAGGGAACTTCACCGTAAAAACACCCAACAACTTCTCACTTTGGTGGCCAAAAGCTTAACCCAAATGTGCAGGCGTTGAACAGAGACGTGAGTTGTGCAAAGTACCTGCTGGAGCCCCGCGAGGGTCTCGCGGCCCGTCCGGAGGCGGGGGCGCGGGCGCAGCCGTGGACGCGCGGCCCAGGCCCGGGCCGCTGGCTCCCGTGCGGGGGCAGAACCACTGCGGCCGGGTACGGCTGAGACCGACGGCTTTCGCTTGGGTCTACTCCTCGAGATTTTAACTGTAAGAAGATGTTCACTTGGAAAAAAAAAATCTTTCAAGAAGTTGTACGTTCCCCACCTAACTTTGAACAGAAACAAGAGCTGGAGAGCAGAGCTGATCAAAGCCAAAACTGCAGCAGAATTAGCGTTATCGCAGCCGCCCCAGCGTCGTGAGCTTAGTGTGGCGTCCCAGCACCACAACGTGGAAAACCTATCTGTGAAACAAGATGTGGAGGGAAAAGCGGAATAAAGCCATGAAGAGTGTCTGTGTCCAGAGGCCTCTGTACTGAAATCCCCCTGTAGTGAATGTATTTCTCTATAGTTACCTTGCATTTAAAACTTGCGTACAGTTTCGCCCCACATCTGTAACTTTATCCAAAATGCGCTAATCAAAGCAGCTTTGGAAGTGAGTATTTCGTTTGCCGCTTGTTGAGGACATCATATTTATTAATAAGCATTATAGGATTGAATGAGTTTGTGCCAAATGCGCTGCAGGCAGCCACAGAGTCCAATGGCTTTTCATCTTGCCTACTCATGTCTAGATAAGGCTGTACCAACACAAAGCTATTCTGGGAACATTTTTAGGCTCTGCTAGGCAGCGCTAAGAGCAGTGCCAGGGACAAGTGTCCAGATAAAGGGCTGCAAGGATAAATACCGAAGCCTTTCTGCTCCCGGGAACAATCGGAGAGCTCATCTTTAGCTTCAGCACCGCTCTCACCGTGGTTTATAAATAGTGGATGGGCCAAAAGGGTCGAGTTACGTGAGCGGCATGACGGTGGTGGCCGCAGACATTCGCCTGGGGAGCGCTGCGCCCGCCACGAGGCTCCCAGCTCTCCTCACTTACCGCCGGCGCAATAGCCCTGACCGCCAGCAGCTGCCCGCGGCCGGGCCGGGACCGGCTTGGGTTTGCACCATGCGAAGCTGAAGAGCAATCCTGCTGCTGCTGTTACCCCTTTCTGACCTGAAAGGACTCACCTCCTCTCATCCACAAAGCCAAGCAGGCTCTGGATGAGGTGCACAGCTCACTTTGTCCTGCAGGTGGTCGTCCTCCGTCCGGCTGAGCAAAAGCCCTCTCCCAGCCTCTTGCTGCAAGCAGGCAGGGCGACTTTGCAGCTGGCGGCTTTGCAGCTGGTTTTTACGAAGCAACTGCCCTTTGGGGCAAGAATATCAGCCTCCGCTCAGAGAAGTGGTGCTGCAACTCAGTGTTGAGAGGTTTTGATAAAGTTGTGTCAGGACCGCGACGAAAATACAAGCAGGGGGTTGTCACCTTGGTATGGCTCAGTTTGGACATGGAGGTCAGGGAGCAGCAGATAAGGACTGCAGCTGATGGCTGGAGTAAGGGGGAAGCTAATTGGGTCAGTACTCTCTGCACGGAACAGAGTCAGATGATTTGAGAGAGGGGCCAGAGATGGACCCCCCTAAGCTAAACCACACAGGAGTGACCTGGCATAGGGTTAGCACCTGGCCAACTCCAGAGAGGCCTGTCGGCCAGCTCGGGAAGAAGGCAGGAAGACATCCGGCGTTTTAATGGAGGTTACCAAAAGGACGGTTGGATACGGTGGTGTGGTCAGTAGTAGTAGATAAGCAGTACCTCTAGGAAGGAATGAAGCCAAGAGAGAAACGCACTTAAAGAGAAGCAGCAGGATGCAGGTCCCATGCATTCCTCCTTGCTTTTCTCACTGATTATTTTCATTAATTCATGTTAACTGAGAAGCTCCTACTGATCACTTGCAGGAGAAGGAGCCTACAGACACACAGCCTGGGTCAGGGCCACACAGGGTTTGGATCCAGGCAGACCCCCGGGGTCAGTGATCCCCTGGGGAAGGGGTGCTGGTGTGAGCACCAGGGCTGCAGCCCTCCCTGCACCGGAGTGGGCACTGCAGGGTACCCACTGCTGTGCTCAGGGCACAGAGCCAGCTCTACCCAGCGTTTGTTGGAAACAGTGGCATGCTTTTCCCATTAAACTGTGAAAATACAGCTTCACGGCATTCCCCTATTCTAGCTTCTCTCGTCTACCTAGTTTTATCTCAATTTTCCAGCACGTTGGTGCAGGTAACGTTGTTAACTGCTGGTTGCCCATCATGGGTAATTGGGGATGGTCTCATCTGCCTCTCGCTCCTCAGGGACCTCGCCTGCATCTCCCACCTCTGACCTGGCCTTAGCCCGAGCTCCCTCAGGGGCACAACCCTCCCACTTTGAAGACTCCCAGCAACAGCAAATTATTCCCAAAGGAACAGTGGAAAAGGACAAATGCTTTTTCCAGCTGGTCCTCGCTGTTTGTGCGAAGGTTAATAGTGCTGCATGTCTGCTGCTGCCACTCTTGTAAAATGATGCTCTCTTCAGAGGAACTGCAAATAGCTTTAAGGGGAAGAATTTTTTAGCCTATAAGGTGCTGCTGTATCAAAACCTTGCTGATTGTGTATCCTGTAGTCCACGAGGGGCAGCTGTTATGAGGATTAGTTAATCTTTGAAAATACTGCTGAACAAATGACCTTTTTATGACTTTTTTTTTTAAAAGAAAAACAGTAGTGGTGTTATGAATAGAAATTAATTGGTCTCTGTATTTTAATTATAGGTTGAGCAGCTGACAGAAGAACAAAAAAATGGTAGGTGCATTTTTAATCCGATACCGCAGCCAAAAGAAAAAAACCCACTAGCACTCGGCCCATCTACCAGCTGCTTTGCCTGAGCTCAGCCAGGCTCAGCAATTACCCACCAGAAGTTTTTTGTTTGTTTGTTTTTAAAAAAAAAGAAAAAAAAAAGAAGTCTTTCTAGTGGCCAACCCAGGCACAGCATAAGCCGAGCGTTTTTTTTATTTTTTGAACCACCGGGATTTCACCAAACGCAGTTTCTGCGTGTCTGTCCAGGTGCACCCCTCCGCCGTGCTGCGGGCAGTGCTGGGACCGTGGGAAGCGGTGCCCGGTGAAAGCCCGCTGCCTCGGGCTGCCAGCGCAGCAGGACCAAGGCGGGCGACACTGGCACCTTTTCTCTCTCCTCTCTCTCTCTCTCCAGAGTTCAAGGCTGCGTTTGACATCTTCGTGCTGGGGGCAGAGGATGGCTGCATCAGCACCAAGGAGCTGGGGAAGGTGATGAGGATGCTGGGGCAGAACCCCACCCCCGAGGAGCTGCAGGAGATGATAGATGAGGTGGATGAAGATGGTGAGATATTTCTCTCTCTTCAGCTCCCCAGGTGCCCCAGAGCCCTCACCCGCTCTGTGTGCAGGCGGAGGTGGGCTCCAAGCGCCGCAGTGCGAGGGCCTGTCCAGAGCCACTGGTGACCGCGCAGTGCACGTGCCACTTGCCCCATGGGGAGCGAGCCTGCAGCCTGTTTGCCCAGGCCCTGTGGCACATGGCCTGTACCTGTTTTGTTGCAAGTTGGAGCCTAATACGTGGAGAAACCGTGGTGCTCGATGCAGGAAGAGGGCAGCAGTCAAGGAATGCCCATGTGGACACCAGAGAGACGGTCCACACAAAAAAAGTGTCATCTCACTTTTTTGTAAGATGAGGCATCTTGGTCGCTGATCAAACGTTCACTGTTCTGGCACCATCTGACAATGCACATGGCCAGTCAGATGGTATCACCCACCGTGAAATGGTGTTCCCAGCAGCACACGAGCCCTGACTCTGCGATTCAGGGGGTGCTCGATGTCTGCACAGCACGCACAGGACCGCGTGGGGATAGCCTCAGCCTGGAGGAAGCAACCTGTGGCAGTGCCGCAGCTGAGGTTTCGAAGGGGATTAAGCACCCACCAAATTTTAGGATGCTCCCTTTAGGAAATTTCTGCACTAAAAGATGCTGTAAAAATTCTTATTACTGTATTGAATGCAGATAGATTGCTTGAACTCATTTGGAGGGATTACAGGTACTCTGAAATTAGAGAGAGACATAAAATACTTACAGGCAGTTGCAACATTTATAATTAGAAGTTTCTCTTGGCAAGAAAGTCTTGCACTGCTGAGATATATATGCTCACACACATATATTAATAACAATCATTATTAATTATATCAGTATACCAATGGTCACACACAACAAAATCTGCTGTGTGCAGGCTGGAGAGAAATGCCATAAGAAGTAATTAGAAGAGAAAAAGCACTTAAGAATCAGGCAAAGGAGGAAAACACCTGTCTGTTGTTCACAACACCAATAATATACTGCCAACGTAAAAACACAGTACATGAATGCCTGCTTTCTGGAGCTTTTATTATTTATATCTAGATGAGTGGACAGGAATCTCTGTAGCAGAAATTACCATTCATCGATACTTACAGTAGACTTTTGGTTCATTTTGTCTGGGCAAAATGAATGCAAAAGGCAAAAATTCAGAGATGAACTCAGTCCATGGCCTCACCAGTGACCTGAAAGCTTCCTTTTGCTGCAGGGTCTCCTAAGCTTTGTTCCTAGGTTACTGACAGAGCTTTGATCTCTCCTTCGGCTTTACCAATCCACACGCTATAGCGTTGTCTGACTGTGTTTGTTCTGCCTACAGGCAGTGGCACTGTAGACTTTGATGAGTTCCTAGTTATGATGGTCCGATGTATGAAAGATGACAGCAAAGGAAAATCGGAAGAGGAACTCTCAGATCTCTTCAGGATGTTTGACAAGTAAGAGATGTGAGCGCAACGGTGCATGTAAGAGACCATGCTGTAAAGAGAAGTTATACGTGAACACAGGCGCTCCCGTGGCGGCTCACTGCATGGAGTTGCACACGTAAAGCAGGGGTAGAGCTTTTTTGCACTGTCTTAGAAATACCAAGCATCTTCCCCAAAACGCTAATGTTTCACCTCTGAGCATGGAGGAATGGTGGGAGAAGTGCAATAGGTCCTCAGCGCTCCTTCTCCAGCGCGTGTTGTTCTACTTCTGAGCTGTTCTATCCTTTCACAGAAATGCCGATGGCTACATTGACCTTGAGGAGCTGAAGATCATGCTACAGGCAACAGGAGAGACCATCACAGAGGATGACATAGAAGAACTGATGAAAGACGGAGATAAAAACAACGATGGCAAGATTGACTATGATGGTAGGAGTCTTTCTTGTACACCATTTGGTTGCAGGTCCTTGAGTCCCAGCCTTTCAAGACAGCTTCTGCTGTCTCAGTTCCCTTCTGGGAACCCATATGAGCTTGCATAGGCAGTGCTGGGCAATGCATCCAGTTGCCACCTGCATTTGTACAGGTGTACAAGGTTCGCCATGCTTGCAAAATTGTGGCAAGGGCCTGAAGCTCCCTTAACTGTCCCCAAGCTGCACTGACCTCGTGAAGCAAACCTTATTTTCACTAGAGACCTGCTTCCCCCTTTCTGACGTCTTAGACGAGCCTAAAAACAAGCACTAGCTCCTAAGTACTGTTTCTTTAAATATGGTGGCACCAAAATGACTCCCTGGTGGCAGTGCCAGTTTTCCTTTGGGAGCCACCTGCTTCAAGAAGATAATATTAGGGCACTTTGCATCAAGTGACAGGAGACACAGTAGCCCAACCTCAGGGTCAGCATGGCCATCCTCTCCTGGCTAACCACCTGTCCTGTCTGCTTGAGGGTGGATCAGCAAGCTACTGCTAGCATTTTGAAGGATGCTGGCCATACTATGTGCTTGCAAAACAGCAAAAGTAGTCAGCAGTACACCTACGTGTTTCTTTCAGGACATTTTTTGTTGCGCTTTTGTGAGCTGCAGTTGTGAGCAGATCCAGTGCAGACAGTATTTTTTTTAAGCATCAAAGAAAGGCGATACAGATTTAGATCATCAGCCCAGAGCAGTATATAAGGCTCAGCCACCTCAATGAAATACCTTGCTGTAGGAGACAGGGCACAGTCTTCAGGAAATGCAAATCAACGTATCAACTCAGTGGCAAAAACCAGCATCTCCCCCATTTCCGAGCAGACACTGCAGCCCCGTGCCTCATGGCCCTCGCTCCCTGGGGGCTCAGCTGCCTCCTGCATTTTGGCAGCAGCCACCTTTCGAGGGCAAAGCTGGGCTTTAGCAATATTTCTGTAGCGAGTCATGAGGAGCTCTTGCCACAGCCAGAGGAACAGTAGCTGTGATTTTCGGCCTCTTGCACAGAGGTGGGAGGGAAGAGGAGAAAGAGCTGTGGAAACATGCCAAAGGAGTACTTGGCAACTGTGGATGGCACTTCGGTCCTCAGCTAACACCCACTTGTCTCCAATGTCTTTTCCTTGGCAGAGTTCCTGGAATTTATGAAGGGAGTTGAATAAACCTGAAACAAGATACACAGCCTGAATCTTCAGAATCCTTCCAGTGCCATTGTCTCATCCACTCAGTTATGTCCCCTTGGCTACTAGCATGAAGACTAAGTGCTGAAAAGGGTGGCCATCAGGAAAATAAAACATTTCAATATTGACTGCCTCCAATGGTCATTCCTTGGAGATTTAGTAAGAGAGCTTTACTGTGGTTACATGTTCATGATTAACAGTGCTGCTCTTTGGAGCAATACCAAGCATCTGAGAGCCAAGTCTTGATCGATCGGGAAAAGGTAATACAACAATTGTAGATTTAAGCCTGTAAGGAGCATTTTATCTATGCTCTAGCTACAACCACTAGCAAATCAGAGTTGTGCATGAGAAGCAGGGTGCTAGCCCACAAGGTGTTTCCTTGCTGCCTGTGGCTGGTTGCCCACCACTGCTCCTCACACCTCAGCCCAGCCATGAGGGAGGGCTGCAGGAGCCTGTGCTCAGGTTCAGGAGTTGGCCCTTGGTGCTTGTTGGACTAACTGGATCACCAGGAGCATTTTATCAATAAAAAGTTAATTAAGAGCCTCTTAAGCCATCACTGAAATTCCTGGTGTCCTCCAGTCAAGGGATACACTGTCCCTCTTCTCCTGCTTTCTCTTTGGCTGTCCTGACCACCTTGACACTGGCAACCCTGCAGCGTATATAGAAACAAAATCTCTTTTTTTTTCCTTTGGAAATGTTAATAAAAATAATTCCTGAGCCCAGGTGGCTGCCTCCTTCCCTGTCACACATGGACCCTTGGACAGGTCCAGAAGGAGGAAAAGCATGGGCTGCCAGCGCACGATATTAGCAGGGCACAGCGTCATGTCCAAGCAGCATCTCCTGGGCCTCGAACAGGCCAGTGAGGGAAGCTTCAGTGTGGCAACTGAAACCCCTCCGTTGCAGGCCTCAGAAGTCACATTTATCAGGGCCACAAGGGTCCCAGGACAGGGCATAATATGCCCCACACTTTGCTCTCATCAAAGCAAAATCTCCCCCAGGAACAGGACAGCATTCACAGAGGCTGGCTTGTCTCAGCCCTAGCACACACAGAAGGGACGGGGTAGGAGACACCTCAGGAAGGGACACTGGTGGCGGTGGGACCAGGCGGCCTGACCAGGAGGGCAAGGCATGTTGTTCAAGACATGCAGCTGAAGGACCCATCTTTACAAGTCCCAAGGAAACACATTCCCATGGTATTAACAGTTCTCCCTACACATAGCACATCCGTGCTGCCTCGTCCCATCAAATTACAGCCCCAGCACAGCTCACGCATTGCTTTCATGTTGCTAAAATCAAACGTTTACCCAAGCAAAACAAACATTGGCAGGCCAAGGCACTATATTCTTCTGGTTAAAACCTCTATAAATCTGCCTTGAAAACCCCCAGCAGGGCTTGCTGGCATCTCCCAGGACCCTCATGCATATGTTCCCTGCTGCAAGATCTTTATTTCTGCCTCTCTAAAAATAGATGCTCTCCAGAGGTCCCTTCCAACCTCAACCATTCTGTGAAATAGGGATGTATTGTTCTTTTCCCCTTCTAGTGGAATTTAACCCACCCAAGTGATGAAGCAGCTGTATCTGACATGATGCAAATCCTCATTCTTCAGCAGTATCAAAAACATTGCAATTCACACCAAGGAGACCTGAGGTTAAAAAAGGTAAAGCAAGAATATGAGAGGATTATTTGGAAGGAGGCACCAAATGTTTTGCCCAGCTAATGTTATTGGTTTATTCTATGCTGGCAGTTGAGGCCCTTTCAGCTTCTGTAGGAAGATCCTCTGGCAAAGCAGGCATCAGGAAGGGGAGCTGGAGAAGAGGGCTGTGCCCAAGTGCTGGTGTTAGACCCAGCTGCCACCCTCTCTGCTGGGCCAGCCCTGCCCCACCTTCCCCCAGTAATCGAGCAGGAGTTGGGTGGCATCCATCCAGCAAAGCCCCCTTGACCTGCTCCATGGCAGGAGGACGCAAGTGCAAGCCCTCAGCTTTGGTTATGCTGTTTACTTTGCTGTGGCCTGGCTGAGAGCAAACACGTGTGAGTAAGCCTGGGGCAGCTTCTGGCATTTATTAGTGAGTAGGCAAGACCGACGGCTTCCATGGGAGCCCACGGCCTTGAGCAGGCAACTCTCAGCTTGCAACACTCCAAGAAACCAAGGAAATGAGGAGGCTTTCCACAAAACCAGGGCATTTTATGTATTGCAAACATCTGGAAGACCCCCTCAAGGTGCTCCCCACAAGGGGCATCCCTCAGGTTCCCAAGCTCTCAATGCCCCGCTGGCTCCAAGTGCCCAGAAACAGTCCTGACGGAGCAGAGCGGGGCTCGTGGTCTCCTCTTAACGCCTGCCAGCAGCCACCCTGCCTCCTTTTCTGCAGCGGTCCCCTGGGAGGTACTCGCCCTTGCTCCACAGCGGTGGCACCGCTGAGCTTCTGCTGGGGACCGTGCAGAGCAGCACAGGCATCATCTGGCCTGGTGCAGGCTCCAGTCCTTTGAAAGGACTTTCCCTAAACTGGTTGCAGAGCTCTGCTCCAGGGACAGTACATGGTGGCGCTGGTGGAGCGCTGAGCCCTACCCCAACCCCCAGCTACGCCGGCCAGACCTTGGCACAGGCGTCCCAGGGGACAACGTCCAGGAGGGACCGTGCTGACGGCTCCAGCAGGCATTCCCCGCATGTCGAGAACAACGCGGCTATAAACAGCACACGACGCACCGAGCTCGGAGCCCGGATGGGTTCACCGAGCCGCGGGCAGCCAGACGCAACACATGGCCCCTCACAGGCCATCACAGATAGATCCAAAGCAGAGCAGGAGCCAGCGGGGTGCCCACGCTGTGTCCCTCCACGCGCTTCCAATGCTGACGCTGGAAGAGTCCTGAGGGTCTTTCCAGCCCAGGTGCTGGTGGGTTTGAGCCTCCTTTATAAGTAAATAAATAAAAACTCAGAGAACCCAACCAAGACGCAGAAACACGTTGGTTTGAACGGTGCTGTGGTAAGAAACGCTGCCAGGCATTACTGCCTGCTCCTGTAGAGGAAGACCGGCCGCTGGTGTGGAGATCGTGGAGATCAGAAGTCACCTGCACAGGAGGACAGTGGTGCTGCTCCACAGCTCTCAGCGAGGGCTGCTTCCGAGGAGAAAGTTTTACCCAGGGCACGGGAACCTGCCTGGAGGTGTAAATCTGTAGGCCTTGCTGCAGAACGGACCTTCTTCTGGCCAGTCCCCCAAGGAGGCCTCGTGCTTGCGACTCACCCAGCCGTCAGCCCAGAATTAAACCAGGCTTCTTCAGCCCCTCAGCACGACTCTGTCCGTGGGGAGCTGACCCAGAAGCAGAAGGCTTCTTTGCCATGAGAAAGGCGACATCCCCGTGGTAGCCACCGTGGCTTACTGCTAGGCCTCAGCTCACAGAAGGCTTTTTCAGGGAGAGAAATAGGGTCTCAGACATGAGAAGAATTAAAACCCCTCTAATCCACTGTCTGCCGCCCCTCTACTCAGTCCATGCTCCTTGCTTCGGTCTCTTCCACCTTCCTCCAACCACCACGCAGGTAACACAGCTTCAATTCTCAAAACACAGGTCCCTCTCAAGCATTGCTTTAGAGCATGAGAACACTTCAAACACTCCACATCATGCACAAGTACAGGCCCAAACCAGTCCGGCCACCTCACCCCAAAGGCCGGACGGCAGCAGTGTCCCACGCTGCTGGGCTGAGGGAGGCCTGGAGCCCCCCGACACCCCTCCCCGTGGCCAGCTGGGTGGTGGTGGTGGGGCTCAGGCTCAGCCGTGACAGCTAGCACTGGCCCCAGCGAAAGGATGGTTGCTACGAGAAGAGAGGAGCATCCTAATCACCTCCTCAGCTCTTCCACCCTTGGTGCACCAGCTCCAGGATTAACAGTGCAGCACTGAACCAGGACCATACCGAAAACAAACGTCCCAGAAAACGAGATAGGCAAAAGCTGGCCGTGGAGACACAGGAACAAAACCTCCTAAGAGCTGAAACCAGCCCATGGAAGGGCAAACAGGCCGGGGAGTTTTTGGTCTCTTCCAACATGCTGGCCAGAGGCGCCAGCAGGTCACCACGCTCTGTCTGGAGCTGGGAAAATTGCTACAAGGCCAATTTGTCTCAACACACTGACTATCATCTAACAGCAAGCCTGCAAATGCCGCAGGGTGGGGACTGCGGGTGGATTCCACCGTTGGCTAAAACACGGGAACAACTGCACTAAGAACGCAACTCTGCATGTCAGACTGGTGAGCAAGCGAGGTGCTGGCCAGAAAACCGGCACAGGATCAGTCTGGTTGAGTCTCCAGCATGGAGGATGTGCCTGGAGACGTGCTAACGATCAGTGGAAAACGCCCAGAGGAGCCCACGTATTTGTGCGACTCCAAACAAATTTGTGGTTTTCCCTCCACGTGAATGTACGGAAATGCTTTTTTGTGCCAGGAGTCTAAGTCCTGTGACACATCTTCATAACCACTACTTAAAAAAGAGGCCACCAAAATATCCATGCTTAAAAAAAAAAAAAATATCAGACAAAAAAGCCATTTACCGCTCTCTAAAGTAGTCCGCAAGTCCGTGTCTTCTCAAAGCCCCAGCTGGGGCAGGCAGCTGGGTTACCAGATAGCAGCAGTGCACGTCCCTGAACAGAACCACAGTCCTCGGGCCGCCTGCTCCGCTTGCTTTAGTCCTGCCCTGAGATGCTGCTTTTTCAGCACATTCAGAGCTTCCCTTCAGCAAGCTTAGTAAAACCCTGTTGTGCAAACTAAGTGACTGCTCGAGGATCAGGGGACATTTTGTACGTGTCACCTTTACAAAACTTGTGGAGCTCACCTACAGGCGCGCAGTCATCAACACAGCGGTCGCAGTGTAACGCGAGCTGCGCTGTGTCAGATAACAACGCTTCACCAGATCAAAGCCCCCGTTGCAAAGAAACACCTTCAGCAGCCAGAAAACTTGGGCAAAGCAGGACTCACGTTTTGTTCACGTGCTTCAGGCTTGCACGCGTGTTACCAACAGGCAGTAAATGGAGGGGGCAGAGCGTTACGCGCCAGCCCTACTTTGCACTTCCACCGTGAACACCAATCTCCCTGTAAATACTCTACTTGAGCATTTCAAAGCTTTGATTTCTCCTGGACATTTCTGTGCTCTTACCACTCAATACGATTGCTCTCCTTTGCAAAATGAGTTGATTCAGTGTTTGTTTGCGTGTCCTTTGCCTTCTTCTAGTTCCCAGTAGTTGCTCTTTCGTTTACCAAGGGAACTGAACAGAGTCCTCTTCATTGCAAGAGGGAGGATTCATCTCTAGCAAGTACAAAACGTATCATCTGATGCGCAGGAATACCTGAGCAGAAAGATTCTCTTCAATATATTGGTTTCCTGTGGGGTACCAAGGACTTAACGTTGTTGCTTTTAAGATGACAGCGCTTTGCGTAACAGAACGGTTACGAGCGGGCTGCAGCTGTCAACTTCCCCTCTGCTGGGCTGTACATACATGACCTTCCTGACAACATCAGCCTTACTTGACCAGCAGAAAAACAAGACACAATTCACATTTCACAAGGCAAGCAAAAGAGCAGAAAAACCTACCACGAGGTCACGCGAGCATAAAATCCCCTTTTCAGCCTTCCCTTCCATCACAAGAAGGGGAAGGAGGGGAACTTGTGGACTGAGCTATCATGGGGTTAGAAACTGCACCAGCCAATGTACCCGACGTTTGGGCAGCCTCCTACGGGACCGCCACGTGTGCGGGGAAGTCACGGTGGGGAGCAGACAACAGCAAACCTGACACCGAGCTGCTGTGGAAGCGCGCAAATTCCTGCCTCTTGCTACACAATGATGCCGGGATTAAGGTTACATTCCTCTGCGCTGCATTTTGTCACGCAGACGCTATTTTGGTCAGAAAGACAGCAAGCCCTTATTTGGGAAGCTGTCCCACTGAAGGGCAGCGTGAAGGACAGCAAGATGAAGCGGCTGCTTCCAAAGGGAGGACGGGGTGAGCTCTACGGAGACACGAGGAAGCCCAAATTCTTTTCTCTGCTGGTCTCATTAACACACCAACCTCCTTTCCTCAGCTTGACCTTTGCCTCTCCCGCTCTATCCCCAAACTGCATCCCGTGGGTGAGCTACTCTTACAACGCGAGCGCTCCGGGGAGACCACAAAGGGGACGCAGGCAGACGAAGTCCCCCCTTTCTTCGATAGAGAAAAGCCTTAGAGTGCTAGAAATGCAATACTTAAGGAAGGTTGTAGATTTGCACATTCGTGGGTGAAGGTGCAGCAAAATGGAACATCCTCTCTTCAGACACTGGTTTTAATTTTAATACTGTTCGCACAACGCACACCTGCAACAGACAGACCTGTAGTTACACCTGCAGCTCTCTGCCACCTCCAACACCAGCAGCAATCCAAGGATATGTCTCCCCCACCTTTTACAGGCAAATACTAGGTCTCCCCACCAGCCTGCCGGCCCAAACTAGGGCTACAAAGCTGCTGCTGGGCAGCTGTAGGCCCAAGTGACTGAGGTGGCCTGAGAACTGTTAAGTAGGTGATTCTGGTCAGCTCACAGCACAGGCAAGGCAAGTTTGTATCACCACGTGATAGCTTTCGTACACAAACGCATTCAAGCAGGTAAGGCACTAGCCTAACACAGCCTAGAGACCTCTTAGTGCAATCCAAAGCTATTCAGGCACTTCTGAAATCAGTGGGATTTAAGCACTGCAGATCTGCCTCTAGGTGACCTACCAATTGCCAAAAAACTTTTCGAAAAGGATTAAAACCACCAAGAACCTCTCCCCAAATGAGCACAGCCTTCTGGCTTACCTTAAAGCAGCAGAGACCAAACTGCCTTTCTGTCTGGACTACACCCCCGGCTGTAGCAGTTGTGGCACAAACCCCCCGAGCGCGTGCTCTCAGAACGTGCTCCGTCCAGCACAGCACTCCTCTCTACCCATGCTCTCCCTATTGGCATGTTGCTCTCAGGGCAATTAAATGTTTTCCAGTTGAGAAGCTTAAAACATCCGCAAGACAACAGATCAAGAGATGCGCGCACACAAATTGGACAGCTGGGTGTTGCACACCTCCCTACCCCACAAACAAGACACCTCCACCGCTCTTCCACACGGCCTTCCCAGTCCCAAGGTGTACAAGAAAAGCAACTCCATACACCTTCCACCCCCATCTGCCGACGCCAGCCCCCTAGCAAGCAAGCCATGGCTCATACTGAGGAACTGTTCAGGCAGGGAACACCTCCACTTTACACCTCTGCTTTGCTACCAGGAGCTGTTCACCAGTGATGTTTGTGAGGCAGAAAACCATAGGTCATCAGCCATATGGAGTTTTTCCAGCATGTTTACACTCTGCATGTACTTGAAGAAAAAGTAGGGGTAGTAAGTTGGCACATGAACCGATCGTAAGAGCCCTCAGCTCCTGAGTTTAATCTAGCAGATCTCTTAAATGCTGTCTTTGGCATATGCTGGATTATATTTTTAATCAGTTAAAAGCCTAAAGCACATTTGGGAACTGGAAAAACTTAGGAATCAGTTCAGCCAGTAAAGAAAAAAATCAAAATACTTACCTTGTTTCAAAATACCATTTTGATAACTAAGCTATTAAAAAAAAAAAGAACTCTTACATTAAATAGATATTTTCGTTGAAAGTTTTCGATCCTGCAGGTTTGTTCTGCAATTATACAGAAAAGTTAAATTACATATTCCCAAACATTGAGTTAATAGATTCGCACCACTCCGTGGACAAATGTTGCAATTGCAGCTTCAGTAACTACCACGTCTTAACAGAGGCCCTGGGGAGAGAAATCCTCTACTGATCTAGCCACAGCAGCAAAACCCTGTTACAACATCTCATTTTTAACGTTACTCTCTCCAGGTCTCACAGTCAGCTAGCTACTCATAGATACTTTTTTGTTACTGAAATGAAAAACCTCTATTTAGATACAATGAACTATGCATGAATAATGAGGTATTTTATACAGTCCTATGACCCAAGTCACAGGTTCCTCAGTAGCTCCATTAACACTTTCAAGTATTTCCAAGGTCCACACACATGAGTTTGCACTAGCACCAATCACCATGACATCTAGCACTGCAGCTATCATTACATCAAGCCTGAGCATTGGTATTTGTACCTACCTGTGTTCCTGAGCTTTCTATTCATGATCATTTAGAAGCATCCAGTGCACGGGAAGTCAAATGCACCCATTACCGCTTACATTACTACAGAGAAGCACAGTCCCAGCCTGCAGCTGGAGCCTACAGTTAGTTGTGTCTTTCCCATTTTTCTGAATTTCTATAGCTATAGCTACTCTACCTGGACAGCAAAGCAGCAGATGCTTAAGAAACAGCATTTGGAAGTCTAATCTGGTCATTACAGCACTAAGAACTACAGCAAAATCTGTAATAGCTGAAAACTTTGAATGCATAAGCTAACAACCAAAACAGTTTTACCTATATTGAATACTCTCATTGAACAGTCAGTTCAACAGCGGATATATTGTGTACTAAAAGATACACATATGTGGATATACTTTTTTAATTTTAAAGCTTCACCTAAACATAACACAACTTGAAAAAGGACTAGTCTACTTGTGAATTTGAATATAGTCTATGGACTACTAAATGTTCAGAGCTACAGTGTAATAGTACTGAAAAGGCAGCAGTTGCTCCGTTTTCTGTGTGGAGGCTGATGCACATTAATATACAATCCCCCTCCAGAAGCCTGGCTGACCTGACATGGAAGGAAAACACAGATCCTGGTCACTCACTACACGCAGATTTGATGACAAATGATTGACATTTAAAAAGGAACTCATACAAGAAGTTTGAGGGTTCTCCTTCAAACGCAGAAGGTGAAGACACTTGCTCTTGAGCTTTGTTACGCCCAATTTTATTTGTACAAAAACACTGTGACGCACATGCCAACAGAAAAACCGGTTCTTTGTCTTAAACCACGTCAGTCTTTTTTTTGCAGAGCAGCCTGCTTAGCATTGTTGGCCTGCATCTTCTTCAGCCCCTTTTTGTTGTGTTTCTTTGCAAATCTCATGTTCCTCAGAAACTTGGGATCAACCTATAAAAACAAGGAAAAAATAAGCAGAAATGAGATAAGTAGAAACATGGACACTACCAGTATGTTTTAGCTATTCCCAAATGCTGGCTGCATTTAATTCAGAAAAATTTCCTACTTAAAATGACAACAAAGTGATGTTAGCCAACCTTACCCATCCTTTAAATTAGCTGTTTTCCATAACATTAAAAATCAAATATAAAGAATAGGGCAAACTAAACAAAATTGTTAACAAGACAAATTGCCTTGCCAAAACATCAAAACTTCATTTACAAAATACATTCTGGATTTGAAGAATCACAAACAAATCTTATCAGGCGAGCACAAGTATATGTAATCTTCAGGCAAAGACCATGGCCGTTTTCCTTAGGCCTTTTCTTTTTATATTAAAGGAAAACAATACCAGTATGGTGAAGAGGTGCTCCCTAGTTTTTGTCAGCTAATGGTTCACTAACATGCCTTTTTATGGATACAGTCCATATGGATACAGTCCATCTGGAGAACTATTTGTTACTGTCCCACCGAAACGTATCTGTTATTTTACTGTTAAAAGCACTTCACTGGCAGAAAGCACAAGCATCAGAATCTTGTCATCTTAACTTATGCACACTTTGTGCAAGGTGATAGACCAATAGACAGCCAAACTGCTGGTGGCAGGTGGAAGGACTGAACCTTGACTGAGCCGTGCAGAAAACAAGCTTTTACGTCATCCCTGAAAAGCCAAAAGTCACATCTAAAAGGCGAACAGAACCACGATCCTCCCTAAATCTAAAATGCTTTCTTCCCTCTTTTCCCACTTTCAACTGTGGAAAAAGATACTCTTACACTACTTGTCTAATTCCAAGAAAAGGAGAATGCTGTCTTATTTTTTATATATATATATATGTCTTACCCAGAAAGACAAATTCCAGGCATCTACTGAGCAAATATCCCTATATAAGGACAGAGGGAGAAGCAGAAAACACAGCAGGATTCAAAACTGAGGATAGCCACCCAACTCATGTGCATGTTTCACCAGAAGCAGCAATAAGGGAAATCTAGCTGACTAGGAGAGGGAACAAAAGCAACACCTAAAAGCAGTTTTATAGACATACAACGTAGCTTTCGTGTGGGTTGGAACATATGCTATTTTCCCAGCTCGACACAGAAGAAAGCTCCCCTGCACAAAGCAGCATCAAAAAGTGTCTTCTCTAGCCTAGCCTCACTAAGGCTTGAGACACGTAACTATGATAGTTGCAAGTAAAGCAAGCAAAAGATGAGAAAGGAACAGATGGTATTTCCAGCCATCTCAAAAACAAATTGTTTGTGAAAAGATTCTGCTCAAACCAGAAAATACCAATCCTGATATGCTGGTATTTCCATAGTTAAGTCTAGGCAGCTTAACAGCTTGGAAGCACTGAAAGAAATACTCACCCCTTTGAGAGATTCATATCTCTGGGACCTGGGTTTCTTGATGCCATTTCTGTGCCACTTGCGCGCTTTTTACAAGACAAAAAAATACAACTTAAATTACAATTCCAACTATTTAAAAAAGGTCAGTGCAACTATTTAATAAGTACAGTTGACCCTGTACAGTGTCAACAGTACAACAGTGATGTGAGATATTTATTTAAGCCTTCAAAGATGAACTAAATTCAAAGTAAGAAAGCACTTCTTTTCCATTCTTCTCGTATAATATGCTCTGAGCACTGCAGTGATTTCAAAACCAGACATTTTAGGGTTATCCGATATACTAATGGTAACACCACTGACAGAATAAAAAGCATCAGTCACCAATAAATTCAAGCACCTATGTTTAATGTTACAAGGTAATATTGATTTCAAGTATTTAATGTATGAAAAGAATCATTCAGTAGCACGTTTGATTTCAAAGAAAACAAAGTCTGGTTCTTTTTGTCTGCATGTTATTGCTATATTGAGGCTAAGCAAGTTTGGACGCTAGCGAAGCCTCGTCTCAAAGATGCCATTCAGCCTCCACACGGCGCTATCTCCTCCCCTGCTCGGCTTCTCCGAGTGCAAAGGAGGAAGCCTGGCCCGCTCCAGCCGAGGGGCTCAGGGCAAGCGGGCCCCGACGCGGCTCTCGCCTCGGCGCAGCCCCGCGGCGCCCCGACTTACACTGGTTGTGCGTGGTGTGGTTCTTGGACTTGGCCATGGTGCGACCTGCGGGCAAGGAGACACCGCTCAGCCGGGGGGGCCGCGCTGACCCGGCCCCG
>NW_028186038.1:7486652-7489264 GCF_003343005.1 Rhea americana | reverse complement strand
TTTTTTTTAATTCTGGGTCGCTATTATTAAAATACGATCACCCATTTACTAGCTTTTTTGCAGCTAGAATACTTGACTGAGGTTCTCCACAATATCCTCCTTGATATGCAGACTTCCCCTTCTGATTTTTCAGACGTTGAGTTTTTTAAATTATTATTTTAATTCTTTCCACCGTAGTGAGCTGGAGTCTTAAAAATATCCAGACATCACTTCGGCCAGCTTTTCACAGCAAACAACAGGAGAGAATAGGGGCCTTCCCTGAGGACCCAGAGAGACCAGCTGAGTGGAAGATGAAACTGAAAATGGAAGCATGTTCATCTCCACTGCGTTGCAGAAGGAGAAACGAATATTCTGCCAGTTCTCCTTATCTTCACCATTAGATTATGAGCACTTCTAATCTTCTCCGCTCATTTCTGAAAATTCCTTCATAGAAACAAACTGTTCTAGGTTTCAGGTAGGACTTTTCACGTTCTTTCAGTACCGCCCTGTGAAGCGGCTATACCGCTTCCCTTGTAATCTTTCACAGCTTGTGTTGTGTGCAAAGGGGAGGCCACAAGCTGTCAAATAAGTGAGGATTAGACAAGCTGTGCTTAGGAATGCTCAGGTGATACAGAAGAGCAGAAAGCCGGATTATTAGAGCTGTGGAAGTGCATTCAGTTTACAGGGCTGCTCGGATCGGCACGTTCAGGGTGTTTCAGCGTAGATTCTGAAACACGGTAAATCAATACAGAGCAGTAGGAAACGAGGAGGAGCCACGGCAGGGTCAAGAGCACTTCACACCATTAGAGGATCAAGACCCCTTGAATTTCTCCTGAATTTTGATGAGCTGTGGTCTCCAATTACGGTGTTGCCACGAACGGTTGGCCAGTTTGAACCCTTCAATCGTATTTTTAAGTGATTACAGACCTAATTAGTGCATGCTATCTTGAGAGTCATCTATCAAAGGAGCTGTGCTCATTAAATAGGATGGTAATTACTCCAGCTGCAAAACAATTATGAAAAAAAATCTTGAGTTAAAATAAAAATCTCAAAATGTCTTTGACAACCGTGTTATCTCAATCAACATCCTTACATCACACAAGTTTATCCCCATTGATCTCTGCTAGGTCTGTCGTGTCTTTTATGCTCATGCCACATTTCAGCAGACTCCTCTAATTGTGCTGCTTTCCTCCTCTGTGTGAGCCCGTGTCCGGACTTGGGGTAATGAATTACCATAACTGCCTCCATTTATTAATGTTGGTGATTCAGAGTAGCTCAGCACTTGGGCCGAGCGCTCTGCAGGTGTAAATCAGAGCGTTACTGATAAATCAGGATTACTGGTTTCAGAGGGAGCATTATGGTTCACCCCAGAAAAGATATGGGCAGGAGTTTGTTGATAACCTGGCAGTTTCTGAGGGTGTGCTGTAGCAAATGCAAGGTAAATGGAGATAACCTGTCCTCCACTGAAACAGGGCTAACGCTACCCACTTTGCACCATGTGAGAAGGCCATGTATGTGCAGAGTCACTGAGCAGCTCGATGCTGAGTGCAAGACCTGCTTGAGGTGCGGGGTAGATACCTACCCTGCCAAACCGGCCTGCCCAGGGCGCCAGGGCTAAAATAAGGTTGCCTTTGGTCTTGGCTTCGTGAGCGCAGCGAACCACTCTCGTGGGAGAGCTGTCGGGCAGCGGGGCAATCGCAGTGCCCCTTTAGGCAGGCACGGCCGGGAGAGGGCTGTGCCCCGAGTAGCTCGGGCGCTTGCCGGCCACCTGCTTTCTCTCCTCCTCCCGCACAGCTGCCGCCGGCGTGCACCAAGCGGAGCTGCAAGAGGCAGCCTCCTGCCTGCGGCACCGCGCGGCGGGTACCGCCGTGCCCGCCGTAGTCGCTCCCTTTCCCCCAGCAGCGTGGAGCCACCTGACAGTGTGCTGGAGGGATACGGTGGCTTTGGGGCGCCTTTAGAGCCAGCCCAGCTTGTGGGCAAGCAGGTCCTGGCTCTGCTGTAGCCCCAGCTAGTGCTGCTGGAGGGGAGTGGGAACACCGGACTGTCCTGGGGGACAAACGGACAAGCCCCAGCTCTTTGCAGCCTCCGGGCCAGCCTCCCAGAGAAGCACGCACATGAGAAAATCAAGGCACTAGAGGGAGCCTGAGCATAACAGATCCGGCAATGTGTGGTGGCTCTGGGCTGGAAATCAGGAGCACCGGTCCCTGCCTGGGAGAGGGGAGATCTCCAGGGAATAACAGTAAGACATGCAGAAATTTCCCGCCTGTCTTGGTATGCTACCTGACTGTGGTTTTTTTTTGCCCTGATAGCCATTATAATTTTCTTAAAGACATGAGGAAGGTCATTAAAAATATTGTTTAGCTTATTGAAAATGACTGCTGGCCTCCAGGGAGGCAGCTGGCTCTGCGCATTCATAGGAAGGCTCTCCTTAAAGCTGACCCTCAGTGGCAGGGCCCGGGAGCAAATACCATCTTCGCGGCAATCAGCACCTATGCCTAGAGGAGCTGCTTCCCACTCCTGTTCTCACCACCAGCTTAGCTCCATGGAGCTAGGGCTGATTTCCTGCCAGCTGAGCAGATGAGTTGAGGCACTGGAAGAGGCCAGGGAGCTGCAATCTTTTTTTTTTTTTTTTT